>NW_026907141.1:0-45000 GCF_033978795.1 Nerophis ophidion | reverse complement strand
TATTATTGTCAAATGTTTTCTGATACCTTGGAGATTTGATACATCTTAAGGTTTGTATGCATGCATGACTAAGGAAGTGATTTCATTTTGGCCACAGTAGAATAATTTGTGTTATTACTTTGCGTATTATTCATCTCCAGTCATCACCAGCAGTGGATACAGTCCTCGCTCGGCACACCAGTACTCTCCTCCTCTTTACCCCTCCAAGTAAGTAAGCCTCTTTGTAGAAACTTGTAGCACTTTTTTTTTTCATCATCATCATTATCACCACGGTTGTTTGATAATTGGCAGGCATTACTCTCACATCCTCTCCACGCCGCCTGCTCCATCCATGCCGACGTACGCGGGCCAGCCGCAGTTCAGCAGTATGCAGCAGTCTGCGGTGTACACCTACTCGCAAACAGGACAGGCCTATGGACTGTCTGGCTATGGTAAGGCAGCACAGACAGCAGCATTAACGAGTGACATAGTTCAAATGTTTGGTACTATCTTCAACCACAGACCTGGGCGTCATGCTGCCAGGCATTAAGACAGAAAGCGGCCTGGCCCAGAGTCAGTCTCCTCTCCAGACAGGTCTGAGTTACAGTCCCGGCTTCACCACACCTCAGCCGGGACAGACGGCCTATTCCCCCTACCAGATGCCAGGTCTGGATCTCAAATGTTAAAAAAAAAAAACGGTCGGACAAGGCTTTTCAATGTCTTTTTTTTTGTTCCCCTTCTAGGTTCAAGTTTCACCCCCTCCTCAGGAGGCCTTTACGCCACCAACAACTCTGTGTCCAGTCCAGCCAACTACACTGCAGCTCAGCAGGTACGCATTATAGACTGCAAAATTTATTTAAGAAAATGCTCATAAGGCTATTTTAAAAGTGAAAGTGCACATTTTGGAGAAAAATAACCACGTGTTGCAAAACACAAATGTTCACTGCAATATGCTTAGCCACTGGTGTCCAAACCTTTTCCAGCGAGGGTCGCTTACAGAAACATTGAAGAATGCCACTTTGATACATGTTCGACATTACAAATACAAAAAGCAATATCATGTACAGTATATATGCTAAACTATCTGAACAAAACATTCACAATTTAGCTTTGTGTTACAAGTAACAAAGCAAATTACTATACCTAATCTAACCCCCTTGAGAATTTGATTTAATTCGTTATTATTATTGTTATTATTATTATTCAATCAATCAGTCAAATTTCATTTACATACCCATTAATCACAAGTGTCTCAAAGGGCTGCACAAACTCACAACAGCAAACTATCCATAACAATTTTTATGGATTTTAGCACACTCAAAAACATTCCATCATGATGGAAACCATCAAAGACCATATAGAGTAAGACGCACAGGTCGTCAGACATTTTTGTTTTTGGAGGGCACGTTTTGTGAGAGAATTGGGACTAGTTGTATTTCTTTTCTTTTTTGTGTGTAATTTTCTTATCCAAGACGTGTTTTATTTGCCTTTTAGAATGTGTCAGGGGCCTATTAAAAACAAGATGGCCCCAAGCTGCACTTTGGACACCCTGGTACTAAGCTTGCTGAACAAAACATTCACATTTTGTGTGGCAGGTGACAAAGCAAATTAGGGCGGTATCTAATATTATAGATCAATGGTCCCCAAACTACGGCCAGCGGGCCAGATTAGGCCCGCCGGCATCTAATATACAGCGGGTTAAAAAATATATGTATATTTTTATTTTTTATTTTTAGTTATTATTTTTCAAATCTGTCCTTTCTAATCCATTTTCCACTGTTTGTTACGTTCGGTGTCTCCTAGATGCTCAAGCAAATGATATTGTCTAAGAGTGCATTTTCTCAAAGATAACGTGACATCATCACGCTATGTATATATATATATATATATATATATATATATATATATATATATAATATAAGATTTCATGGGATTTAGCGATTAGGAGTGACAGATTGTTTGGTAAACGTATAGCATGTTCTATATGTTATAGTTATTTGAATGACTCTTACCATAATATGTTATGTTAACATACCAGGCACCTTCTCAGTTGGTCATTTATGTGTCATATAACATACACTTATTCAGCCTGTTGTTCACTATTCTTTATTTATTTTAAATTGCCTTTCAAATGTCTATTTTTGGTGTTGGGTTTTATCAAATAAATGTCCCCCAAAAATGTGACTTATACTCCAGTGCAACTTGTATATGTTTTCCCTTCTTTATTATGCATTTTCGGCAGGTGCGACTTTTACTCCAGAGCGACTTATACTCCGAAAAATACGGTGTGTGTGTGTGTATGTATATGTATGTATGTATATATATATATATATATATATATATATACACATACATATATATGTACATATATATACATATATATGTGTATATATATATATACATATATATGTACATATATGTGTATGTATATATATATATATATATATATATATATATATATATATATATATATATGTGTATATATATATATATATATATATATATATATATATATATATATATACTGTACATACACAGCCCGGCCCCCGGACAAATTTTTTTTAACCCAATGCGGCCCCCGAGTCAAAAAGTTTGGGGACTCCTGGTATAGATCATTATCAATAAATTCATTAAAATGTTCTCAATATGCTGGGCAACTGAAAAAGTGGTGCGGTCTAAAATGTCCCCTCAAGCCACACTTTGGACTCAAGCAATAATATGTATGCTTTTCCAGGATGCTGATTTCCAATTAAAAAAAGAACAACTAGGGAATAAAAATTATCAGTTCCAGGGTCAAACAGTTCACATTAGAACATTGTTAACAATTCCACAGAAAAATGTAGATATGTTTTGCACTGTGGGCTTGTGGACATCACGCATAATTGAGTTTTTGAGGACCTGTTGAGCCGCCCCCCAAATTCTTCGATTTTACTCTCCCCACTGCTGCTTCAACTTTGAAAAGGTATCTTGAGCCTAAATATGAACTTTCCCATGGAACTTTTCTTGGCAGTCGTCAGCGTGGGGAGCAGATGTTAATACGCGCGCTCCAATGCACGTCACTGACCGAGCTAAAGCTTTGTTTTTTCTCTCTGCAATAGCAGTTAAGACAAAGAAAAAAATGATTTTACAGACACAGAAATCTAATTACACTGGAACTTTGCGAGAGAGGGTATTTTGCCCGTGTCTGTTTGATGCATTGTATTTTGCTTGTAAAAACCCTTCGAATTGGGACTTTAATGTGGCATGCTCTCGTTTAGAGATCTATGTGGCCGACTCATAAAAGCGACCTCGCTCTCTTCGCTGGGACTGTAAAAGCCAGCCAAATTTAATTCGAACAGTTTTGGAGGAAGCGAGGGAAGACAGTTGGAGTCCATCCAGAAAACATCCGACATTTCTATAGCGCTTGTCCTCATAAGGGCTACGGTAAGATGGAGCCTATCTCAGCTGACTTTGGGAGAAAGGGCCGCTGCACCCTGCTGCCTGGCACATATCATCCTGAGAACCAGTGTCCTCTGTGGACACCACAGAATAATTTAACCAAATGTCCACTCAGAGTACACTTGGATTGTGGATAGCTGGATGAGTAACGATGCTCACTCTCTGAACAAGAGGGCCAGGGTTCAAATCCCAGTCATGGTGAATGGTAACATGTAGCACTATTATTGTAATCCATCCATCCATTTTCTACCGCTTGTCCCTTTTGGGGTTGCTGGAGCTTATCTTAGCTGCATTCGGGCGGAAGGCGGGTACACTCTGGACAAGTCGCCCCCTCATCGCAGGGCCAACACAGATAGACAGACAACATTCACACTCACATTCACACACTAGGGACAATTTAATGTTGCCAAACAACTTATTATTATTGTAATATTATATGTATTTTAATTAGGGATGGGCGATTTCACATTGGAATGGATACGGTAACAATTCATGGTACCAGGGAATCAATATACTCAATAGTATCAGTTTTTGATCATTTTGTGTGTTCATGTGTAAATAAATGTTAACTTGTTTAATAATATTTTTTTATTTAACATTTAACAGTGAGATGATAAGGATAACTCTGCTTTCCAGTTATCTTCATGTATTACATTTCAGGCTCATTTACAAGTGTTAGAGTAGACTGCCTAGTCAAGGAATAGTCTTTACCTTTAAACTACTCTTGTGTTGCACATTACAAAATGTTTAAACTGTAAGTATTGTATTTATTACACACAAGCTGTTTGTTGTAACGTGCATCTTAGTTTTCATTTACCAATTTGGAGGTGTTGAAAGCGCCATGTAAAATCGCTAATGCTTAAAATCGGTAGCATGTCTATGGCAAATCCATAAATTAGCATCAAGCTTGTGCATTTTGAAAAATGAAGTCTTTCTGTACGTTTAAGTGTTTTACTGGCTTTGTTGACATGGAAAATTGCAACATTATTTAGAGGAAGTCAGACTTAGGTCGCTCTGAGTGCTTTTTAAGTGCTTGTTGGCTGGCCAAGTGTTTGAGCCGGAACGTGACGTCATGTGTAACAAAGGTATCGATATTTGGCCCCACTTGATTTTAGGTAAATCGATACCCGGTTATACGGACAAAATTTAGTATCAATCCCCAATTATATTTAGGTTATTTCTTAACTATATTTGCCTGTTCTGCTAAAATAAATTCTGGCTTTTTGACAAATGTAGCTAAGGACTCTTGACTTAGAGCCCGATTTACTAAAATACGTGCAAACTTGATATCACATGTGATCTACCAAATGCGTGCAAAGTGGATTGCATCTGTTAACTGAGCAGAATAAGGCGTGCAATCCATTTTGCGTCTCTCTCATTAATATTCAAAATATGTCTTCATTAATATGCAAAATATACGCTGACCATAAATATGCCCACAATACTGGGAGGAGGAGATGCAATTATAATATTTTAACACACGCAACATGATTTATCAACTCTCACCACCACTTTGCAAGCACTAATTTGCGTTTTATTCAGCACGTGTCAGAAGGACGTGCAAACTGACAGTTCCACAATTGAACAGACAGCGGTGGACAGACAACACTCCCGTTATTTGTGTGTCAGCATTTTGGATGGTCATAAAAAAAAATATTAGATATATCGTCTGTTCAGAAACATAAATTTCTAATTTTATAGTTGCTAGAGGACTTAAAGCAGCGCCAAGTAACGTTTCAACCTTCGTAAAATATTTGTATTACTTTTGGGATGATACAGACTTACAACAAGTTGAATGACACCTCTGTCATGGCCTGAGGGGTCTGTATGGCTTCCCTGATACTTAGCACATTTAAGGTGGGTGCCAGGAACACACAAAAAACTACAAATGTGCTGACTTGTTTTACAGCGTACGTCACTTCACCCTATCCCATTCGTTACAAAGACAGAAGTCGATGCTAATGCTTATGTGCAATTACTGCTATCATGGCAGAAGCTGCAAAAAAAAACAAAAAAACTAAAAGTTTTGTCTGAGAAGACCAAAGAAGGGAGCCGATGCTTCCTAGGTTCTGTTCCTTTCTGGACTAGTAAGTAATTGTTGATGCGCAAATCAAAATGATAATGCTAATGTTAGCTATTGGAAACTTGCCTGGTAGCAATAAATAGCCACCAGCTTGATAGTAGGCAGTTCCACACTGACACAACCAGCCACGCAGCGCAACAAACTCAAAAGTACTGTAAGAAGAAAAAACAATGCAATGACTGCAAACCACAAACATAAAGATGAGTAAAATATGTAAGTTCCTACTCTGGAAGGATCAGTCACACTGAATCATCGTTGTATTATCATGTCAGTCTGACACTATATGCGCCGGTTTTCTTGAGAAATGTAGGTGCAACCAAAACTGAAAGTTCTTAAGTGGGCTTCGAGGCGCTGATAAAAACAAATTAAATTGATTCGTTTTGGCGTCCTTTAGTATTTATTTAATAAAGTTTGTTTTTTTCCACGTATATTTATTATTAAAATATTTCTTATATGAAAAAAAGGTATTTTTGCCTTTTGAGCAGAAAAATGTGCAGCCTCCCTTCCACGCACTTTCAGCTGTAAAATGTCGATGCACATCACAGCTGCTTGTAAAATGCCCATAAAAAGTGGTAAACGTCTCTCTCTTGCATGTTTGAAAACATAAACGTGCAGTAAATGGGTCTCTCTGTGGTGATGTCCTGTATAGTACACGCAAAATCCTCACTTAAATAAGGTGGTCTGCGCCACGTTTTCATTGCACATGCAGTCTTAGTAAATCACCCCCCCCCCTCTCCTTCTCTCTTAACAGGAGTATCCCTCATACACAACCTTTGGCCAAAACCAGTACGCCCAGTATTATTCCGCCTCCACATACGGGACGTACATGACCTCCGGCAGTGTGGACGGGACCATCTCGACCGCAGCCTACCAGCTTCAAGACTCCGCCCCTGCTATGACAGGCCAGGCTGCAGAACTCCATCCAGGTTAGTTGGTGGTTCTGTGCGCTCATTTCCTACTATAGTAGTAATTTTATTACTATAGTAATATTACTATAGTATTAATGTTACTACTATAGTAATATTACTACTATAGTAGTAATATTACTATAGTAGTAATATCTCAGGGCATTCATTCGATCGCAACTGGACTGTGTGGTTTGTCTTAGAAGACGTTTGGTCTCTCCTCAGACTAGATAGGATAAGATAGGGGATAGTTCTTTATTGTCATTGCACAAGTACAACGAAACTTTGTTTTCATCACGAACTTGTTCAAGATTAGACAAACAAACAGTGTACAGGGTTACAGAACAAAAACGCTGATGGGTCGCCATAAGGCACCCCGTAAAAGATGGGAATAAGGTAAACGCTGGGGAAGGATGAGTAAAAAAAATACAATACAGACTGGGCTCCTAAGGGGGCCTAGTTCGGAGTGGGAAAAAAACCTCCATAGCAAAGCACATATACATATTACAACATACATCTCGAGATATCTAGCAACAGAGGGAAGGTAGTTCAAGGTCATGGTGGTAGGCCGCAGCTCTCAGGCGCTGACCATCCATTCATCACCCCTACGGGATTTGCGTCAAGGGCGTTGGGTTGGGGGGGGCGTATATATTTTTTTGTGGATGTGTGTGTGTGTGTGTGTATACGTAAGCCCGTAGTGTGTCTCTGTTCTGCAGCCTTGATGTATTGTGCCGTCTCGTCCAAAGTCAACAACAACAGGTGTGTGTCCATGAGAGACAAGAAGGGAGTTTGTTGTGTCTTCACTGCGCTGTTCTTCGGGAGAGTCTCGAAGCCAGGGAAACAATCCAAGTTAGAATGATTTTGTATGCAAATGAAAATAAAATTTGCTTTTCACTCTAAATTGTCTATGACTGGTCCTCAAAACCTGCGGGGTAGACATTCCGATGTAATCAGCAGTTTTTCCTGCATCCTCCAATCATTTGTGGCAGCTTTGGGGTACTTTGAAGACTGCCAGCAACTTCCAATTTGTCGACTAGATCTGATCAAGCAAAGTCTACGAGCTTGAACTGATGAAACCTACTTGGATGAGAGGTGAAACGCCTTCTAAGACAAACCAAACAGTCCACTTGTGATTGATTGAGTGCCCTGAGATTGCAAAGATATAGATGAATGAGAATATCAATAGATATATGGTAGTAATTCTTTGGCCTGTCATGTCTAACATCATTGTTAA
Source organism: Nerophis ophidion (assembly GCF_033978795.1). NCBI lineage: Eukaryota > Metazoa > Chordata > Actinopteri > Syngnathiformes > Syngnathidae > Nerophis > Nerophis ophidion. The sequence goes on along the minus strand of NW_026907141.1, from coordinate 37,361 downwards.
GTCCCTGTCTTTGCTGTGCCCGCCTTTTGTCCATCCAGTACAAGTGCAGACTTGCTTTTTCCCCCCAACTTATCTGTAGTTTATCTTGGCTGTAGTTGCGGAACAGTGATTATAAGTGCTTATCTTTGCACTCTCACTCGCTCTCATGTCTTCCCTCGGACATGGAGTCTCTTTTCCTGAACTCGCTGTCTTCTTTGTGTCTGAACCGCCCCACCCCCAACCCCTAATTCGGATTGAGACATAACAATATGAGGTCTGGATCCAGTTAGTCACGGGAAGCATATAGCATTAATTAGCCCATGTGCAAGAAGTACATGATTAGACAATGCATCATTAGGATACTCGGCCAGAGATTAACACCATACTGGCCCTGGAGTTCAGTTCAAAACCTGAGAGATAAACATTTTTGCTACATTGCTCCTGTTGTATCAAGGAACTTGGACCACTGTAAACACATTGGCAGACCCTTGCATTAAAATTTTTAACCTTGCGAGCAAACATCGTTTTTTTTTTCAAAAAGGTGTTGTTGTTGACAATCAGCACCTCCAAGTCCGAGTCCATGGTTCTCGCCCGGAATAGGGTGGAGTGCCATCCGCGAGTTGGGGAGGAGACCCTGCCCCAAGCGGAGGAGTTCAAGTACCTAGGAGTCTTGTGCACGAGTGGGGGAAGAGTGAATCGTGAGATCGACAGGCGGATCGGTGCGGCGTCTTCAGTAATGCGGACGTTGTACCGATCCATTGTGGTGAAGAAGGAGCTGAGCCGGAAGGCAAAGCTTTCAATTTACCGGTCGATCTACGTTCCCATTGTCACCTATGGTCATGAGCGATGGGTTTCCTCCGGCGGGTGGCGGGGCTCTCCCTTAGAGATAGGGTGAGAAGCTCTGCCATCCGCGAGGAGATCAAAGTAAAGCTGCTGCTCCTTCACATCGAGAGGAGCCAGATGAGGTGGTTCGGGCATCTGGTCAGGATGCCACCCGAGCGCCTCCCTAGGGAGGTGTTTAGGGCACGTCTAACCGGTAGGAGGCCACGGGGAAGACCCAGGACACGTTGGGAAGACTATGTCTCCCGGCTGGCCTGGGAACGGTTCGGGATCCCCCGGGAAGAGCTGGACGAAGTGGCTGGGGAGAGGGAAGTCTGGGCTTCCCTGCTCAGGCTGCTTCCCCCGCGACCCGACCTCGGATAAGTGGAAGAAGATGGATGGATGGATGGATGGATGTTGTTGTAGCATATTTATCTTTTGGGTCGTTCAACTGGTGGGTTGTGAGTTCAGTTCAAAAAAGTTTTGAGGGACTCACATTTTTACAGCCGATTCTTAAAACCACGAGTGCTTAAAAACAGCAGGGCAGTCGTGTAAAATAAATGTCTACAGAGGAGGACACAGACTGGTTCTCCAGGATATACAAAATATGACTAATAGTGAAAGGAGAAGTCCCCGGTCCTTAGCTTTCTGGAATTGTGGGCCCCAAAACAATTTAGATGAATATCCCTGCCACCTCCAAAGACATGCACCTGGGGATAGGTTGATTGGCAACACTAAATGGTCCTTAGTGTGTGAATGTTGTCTGTCTATCTGTGTTGGCCCTGTGATGAGGTGGCGACTTTTCCAGGGTGTACCCCGCCTTCCACCCGAATGCATCTGAGATAGGCTCCAGTGACTCACCGCGATCCCGAACGGGACAAGCGGTAGAAAATGGATGGGTCCCCACTCAACTCACTTGTTTCCTACTTTAGGGGACTTCACTGCGGTGCAGAGGCCCTCCACGCCCATCAAGGACCTCGACGACCGAGCCTGCCGGAGTGGCGGGTCCAAATCGCGAGGCCGGAGTCGCAAGAACAACCCCTCCCCTCCCCCCGATAGTGACCTGGAGGTAACACGCCATGAATAAAACCGAGTAAAAGCACTTAGCAGTGCTTTATATGGTCGCCATTTCCTTTTATGGAGAGGACCACTGATGTCTTTTATGTCTTTGCAGAGGGTTTTTGTGTGGGATCTGGATGAGACCATCATTGTCTTCCATTCTTTGCTCACAGGCTCTTATGCACAGAAATATGGCAAGGTGAGTCATTATGTTAATCATACTTTGTTCTTCCATCCATCCATTTTCTACCGCTTGTCCCTTTTGGGGTCGCGGGGGGTGCTGGAGTCGCCACCTCATACTTTGTCATCACGTCAAAAACAACAAGCAATACAAACAAGACTAGCTTCTAAGACGTTTTAGGGGTTTTGCTGCACTACATGAAAATGCCAGCTCTTACCTTTGAAAAAAATGCAATTCATGCAAAATATCCAGTAGATCTTCGCTTGGTCACATGATTTGTTTTCTCTGCTCTAAATCATCAATAATTAGATTTTTTTTTTATGGTAACCTGGATAAAAAGTAGTTTAAAAATGAATCCCGTATTTCCTTGAATTGTAGCTGGGGCGCTTATTAATTTAAAACCTATTCTTACTCCTGCGCTTACCAATGGCATGCGGTAAAAGTAAGCATGCGCTAATTATTTTAAAACTTCTTCTCACTCCGGCACTTACCAAAGGTATGCAGTAAAAATTTGAGTGTGATGTAAGCTTGGACCTTAAATCTTACTGAATAGCTCTTAATCTTCTTCCCTTTATGCAATTTCATATTACCGGTATTGAAATCAGCCTCCTCCATTTTGAAAATGATGACAAGGGAAGTGTCACTCGTGACGACACGAGTTTGACCCGGCAGTAATTCAAGGCAGGCGCATACTATATGCCCTGCGGCAATTCAAGGAAATACGGCATATGAGTCCAGCAGAGGGCACTGTCTCACATGGCAATGCACTCGGCATTTTCCAGCAAATCGAAGCTTTGACCAGACAGAATAGTATAGGCTTGGGGTGTCACACATATGGCCCGCGGGCCGAATGAGGCCCACAGATGAGTTTTGTCTGGCTCGCGGCCCTCGAGATAAGTTTAAAAATACGCCGATTTTTTTGAATGAAAGAAACTGCTGTTGTATATGTGTCCACTGGATGTCACAATGGAAATTCTGTCAGGCAAGCACACGGTTCATACCAGGGCCAATCAAAAGGTACAAAGTAAGTGTTGCTGCGGCTCTTCTCCCTCGACCCAAACCAAACGTAAAACGGCAGGTTTTAAACACATTATTTGGCAACCTCATTGGCCCAGAATATCTCTGTCCAAAATGAGAAAAGTCAACACAGAATGAAACTCAACCCTCTTGTTCTACCTCCGTTTCTTGTGGTTTGTTGAGTTAGCACAGAATTAATACGTGGACACGACAACTGAGGTTTTTGATACCTAGAAAAGTTTCCATCTATTTATCGTCTTTTACGGCCAATCCCAGATAGGCTGTGACTTGAGGTTCAATCATGGCTTTGTAAATACACTGAGACGTGTTCTTTGTTGTGTTTTTAAAGCTCCACCATTTTTTTTCCGTCAGAAATTTCAAACAAACTCGTAGTGTTTTGTCAAGGGGATTATTTGTGATTTGTGCTTGTTCTATTTCTGGCCAAAGAAAACAAGCTGAAGTTGTCTTTATTTTTAAGTTATCTTGCGCGACCCCAAAAAATAGGGACAACGGTAGAAAATGGATGCCATGAGTTTACCAGTTCGGCCCACTTGGGAATATATGTTCCTCTATGTGGCCCCCGAGCTAAGATGAGTTTGACACCACTGGTATAGGCTTTATTCAGGGAAATTATGTGGTTGCAGTGCAGATAAAGTGTTCCCGCCTTTAACGCTGGGGTTATCGTCCAAAAATTACCCGCTTGAAGTGAAATCCGTGTAGTAGAAGTAGATTTATTTTTTCCCCTGTTTTTTTATGTTTTTGTTTTTTTTCCATTTAATGTGAATGTTTTTCTTTACAGGTTGTTTTTTTAATTTATTATGTTTTTTTCGTTTACAACACTGTACAGTATATGTTTTTCAATTCGTATTTATGTTGTAAGGCTGTAAACCCCTAACCACCCATTTTATAAAATTTTCTCAGATGGGCATTATTACAATTTTCTCACATCTCTCATCTAAAAACTCTCAAAGTTAAAACTTTCGTGGATTTAAAAAAATAAGTACAGTACTCTACTGTATTAAAGAATGAAACCAAAGATCAAAACCTGTTTTTTATGGCTGTAGGATTTTTTTTACCCATAAGTAAGCACAGGTTTTATCATAAAGGCCCCACATAACCAAAGTCACATGACCTTTTTGAGCCTCAAATCCTGCGCTTTTTTATTAAGGTGTTTGTTTCCAAAATAAGCCCGTCTTATTCTCATTAAAGACTGGTTCAGGATTATATCCCCCTTCCTCAATGATGGCTTTAAATTTGCCTTTGTCGATGCAGAGCGTTTTGTCACCATTTTAGTAATAATAATAATGGATTAGATTTTATATCGCGCTTTTCTATTATTAGATACTCAAAGCGCTCACAAAGAAGTGGGAACCCATCATTCATTCACACCTGGTGGTGGTAAGCTACATTCGTAGCCACAGCTGCCCTGGGTTGGACTGACGGAAGCAAGGCTGCCAGTTTGCGCCTACGGCCCCTCCGACCGCCACCTATCATTCATTCATCATTCATTCACCAGTTTGAGCGGCACCGGGGGCAAGGGTGAATTGTCCTGCCCAAGGACACAACGGCAGCGATTTGGATGTCAAGAGGCGGGGAGCAAACATGCAACCCTCGGTTTTCTGGCACGGCCGCTCTACCCACTACGCCATGCCGTCCCTTTGAGACTGACGGCAAACACACAACAATAAAGAGTCAAACTATTCGCATTAAACACTTTTAAAAATTAGGCAAGTTGAATGTAGTCTGTACTATACAGGACACATGGCATTAAGAAGATTGAGTAACAATTCTCTACAGTCCCTTAGTGCAGTGGTTCTCAAATGGGGGTACGTGTACCCCTGGGGGTACTTGAAGGTATGCCAAGGGGTACATGAGATTTTTTTTAAATATTCTAAAAATAGCAACAATTCAAAAATCCTTTATAAATATATTTATTGAATAATCCATCCATCCATCCATTTTCTACCGCTTATTCCCTTTCGGGGTCGCGGGGGGCGCTGGCGCCTATCTCAGCTACAATCGGGCGGAAGGCAGGGTACACCCTGGACAAGTCGCCACCTCATCGCAGGGCCAACACAGATAGACAGACAACATTCACACTCACATTCACACACTAGGGCCAATTTAGTGTTGCCAATCAACCTATCCCCAGGTGCATGTCTTTGAATGTATTGAATAATACTTCAACAAAATCTGTAAGTTCATAAACTGTGAAAAAAATACAACAAAGCAATATTCAGTGTTGACAACTAGATTTTTTGTGGACATGTTTCATAAATATTGATGTTAATGATTTCTTTTTTTGTGAAGAAATGTTTAGAATTAAGTTCATGAATCCAGATGGATCTCTATTACAATCCCCAAAGAGGGCACTTTAAGTTGATGATTACTTCTATGTGTAGAAATATTTATTTATAAATGAATCACTTGTTTATTTTTCAACAAGTTTTTAGTTATTTTTATATCTTTTTTTCCAAATAGTTCAAGAAATACCACTACCAATGAGAAATATTTTTGCACTAATATACATTTTAATAAATCAGAAACTGATGACATAGTGCTGTATTTACTTCTTTATCTCTTTTTTTCAACCAAAAATGCTTTGCTCTGATTAGGGGGTACTCAAATTAAAAACATGTTCACAGGGGGTATGTCACAGAAAAAAGGTTGAGTACCAATGCCCTAGTGAATCAGGACGCAGAACACAATGCTGAATACCAAAAGGACAATGAGACAAGTTGAGTCTTGGCTACAGACTTATAAACAAACAGAACCGTCACATGATGTCATCACTACAACATCCTCATGATAAAAGTTAACTTATCGTGTCCCGCTGAGCGCTGGCCAACAATTTGCACGAAACCGCATGGATATATTTGCCTTAAAATAAAAGCGTTATGTCCCCCCACCCACCGTATGAGATATAGTGGCAGCTGTATCTGTTCACACCTCTCCCAAAATAGTGTTTACACTGTTGGCATAGCAACCGCAGGACCCTGAGTAGCCTCTCTCACACTGACCACAGCGATGAATTGGCTCAGAATATTGTTTGGCATTTTATGAGGATAAATACAGAAGATCCTAATTCTCTCTATTTCACGCACGCACGCGCACATACACACACACACACACACACACATATATATATATATATATATATATGATATATATATATATATACATATATATATATATATATATATATACATATATATATACATACATACATACATACATATATATATATATATATACATATATGTATATATATATATATATACATATATATATACATATATATATACATATATATATATAATCATATATATATATACATATATATATGATCTCTGTTCATAATCCTAAAAAGTGTGCAGACTCTTTCAGTAATTATATAAGACAGCTGAGAGATATCACATTCTCAAAATGCTGATTAAAACATCACGTCATAGAAATTCTGAAATACTCTGGAAATGTTACCCCTAGTGGTTGTGTCGGGTAATAAAAGCATCCGACAAAATTGCATAAAACACGCATTAGAAGAAAAGTGAAGGGAATTATATTTATATAACGCTTTTCTCTAGTGACTCAAAGCGCTTTACATAGTGAAACCCAATATCTAAGTTACATTTAAACCAGTGTGGGTGGCACTGGGTGCAGGTGGGTAAAGTGTCTTGCCCAAGGACACAACGGCAGTGACTAGGATGACTGAAGCGGGAATCGAACCTGCAACCCTCAAGTTGCTGACACGGCCACTCTACCAACCGAGCTATGCTGCCAATAATGAGTGTGGAATGTTCCGGTGTGGTGGGACTACCTGATCCATAGACACTAATCCTGGCAGGTTTTATGATATCAACAGTTTGACCCGAGAACAGATTATTAATAGATCAATTCAAAGTAAAAAAAAGAAAAAAAGTGGTTAATTGTAGAATCGGATCATTATTTGCAAGGAAAAAATCTACAGCTCAAAAGTCGCCACTGTTTTATAGGCAGAACACACACTGCGATCTGTGGGGGGCCCATTTTGTGTGAAGAAGCTCATATAAAATGTCAATTAATGAATGACATAGTATAACATTTTACCGCCAACATGTTGTCATATTCTAACTAGTAATTCATTACATCATAGCCCTTGTTTTGCAGACAGAGGTCCTGGGTTCCAATCCTGCTAGTAGTTTAGGAAGGTTTATAAATGTTTGGTAAAGGCCAAAAGATTGGACACACCTTCTCCTCATTCAGTGTGTTTTCTTTATTTTCATGACTATTTACATAGTAGATTGTTATTGAAGGCATCAAAACTATGAATGAACACACGTGGAGTTATGTACTTAACAAAAAAGTTAAATAACTGAAAACATGTTTTCTATTCTAGTTTCTTCAAAATAGCCACCTTTTGCTCTGATTACTGCTTTGCACACTCTTGACATTCTCTCAATGAGCTTCAAGCACACCTGTGAAGTAAAAACCATTTCAGGTGACTACCTCTTGAAGCTCATCGAGAGAATACAAAGAGTGTGCAAAAAACTAATCAGAGCAAAGGGTGGCTATTTTGAAGAAACTAGAATATAAAACATGTTTTCAGTTATTTCACCTATTTTTTGTTAAGTACATAACTCCACATGTGTTTATTCATAGTTTTGATGCGCACAAAGAATCTACAATGTAAATAGTCATGAAAATAAAGAAAACACATTGAATTAGAAGGTGTGTCCAAACTTTTGGCCTGTACTGTATATAATTGTGTCATTTTGCATGAACAAAAATGATTGAACTTCCATTGAATTTGCACAAAACATGCATCAAATTAAATTCATGTTTGATTTAAAAAAGTATAAACATTGTGCCACACAAATTTAAAAAAATATATTTTGTAATTGGGATGAATAAAATTGACTACCATTATGAGATATCCACCATAGCATGCTTTTTCTTTGGCTTTGTGGTTTATCGTATGTAATGACTTACTTTTATACATATAAGACAAGTTGACAATGTTGAAATGTAACGTGCAGGTTTCACGACTGCAACAGTCTGACCCTGTTTATTTTTATCCCCATAATCTCCTAAAGAAACAATTAAAAAAAAATGAGAATTCGCATTCATGGAGCAGGTTAACAGATTGGAAACTACAATATCAAAACCATTTAAAAGCTCCTGCGGATCAAATGTCCGCATTGTGCTCCTTTGTGCATAATCACACACAAATAAAACAAGACCTAAAGGAATGTTTCTGACGCACACAACATGTCAGTGTGGGGACTCAAGGGGGTTGAGACATGTTGTAAAACTTACAACTTTTATGTCACTTTCTCACTTGGGAATGCCCACTACTCCTGTGCGCGCGTATGCGCGTGTGTGTGTGTGTGTTTGTGTGTATATCTCTCACCCACTTTCACTCTGCAGTATTTAGGCTGCCTTCTATTCTGGTGCAGCGACAGCGTCAGCGAATGGCTCAGCAAGCTGTCGACCCTCGCTGACCTATCGTACATGATGGTTTTTGCAGCTGAGCCTGAACACACACACACACACACACACACACACACACACACACAGAGGCCAAAAGGAGTGTTGATGGGAGAGAACAAGTGCAAGCCCTGTCAGCATGTGCGGTGATGAGTGTCTCTCTAAACCCTCTTTTGATGGTGGTGGTCTTTGTGCTCGCCCAGGACCCCCCCATGGCCGTCACGCTGGGTCTGAGGATGGAGGAGATGATCTTCAACTTGGCCGACTCGCACTTATTCTTTAACGATTTGGAGGTGAAGTACACGTTTTAGCGGCCTTCTTTTCCAAAGTCTCTGCTGCTATCTTGTGGAGCAATGCGGTGCTACAGCGCTGTGGTTCATGACGTCATTGTATGTTCACAGGAGTGTGATCAGGTACATATTGATGACGTATCATCAGACGACAACGGCCAGGACTTAAGGTGACAACTAACTACAATTTAATTTAAAAGAATATATTTTATTGCTATTATCATGTTTTGTTTTGTAAACAGCACCGAATCAGTTCAATATTTGTTGTTGTTGTTGAGCAGAGCTTGCAAATAAAACATGTCATTGTTTTGATCGACAGTACTTACAGTTTTGCAACTGATGGCTTCCATGCAGCTGCGACAAGCGCCAACCTGTGCCTCGCTACTGGCGTCCGCGGCGGCGTGGACTGGATGAGGAAGCTGGCCTTCCGCTACAGACGGGTCAAAGAGTTGTATAGCACGTACAAAAACAATGTAGGGGGTAAGCCAATCGGACAGAGGGAGGGTTCAGCTTTTAGTGCACACTCACTGACCGCAACATCAGAAACACCTGCACGCCAACATCAGACAGAATCCTTTTTTTTTCATTCAGCTTTCATGTTGTACATACAATATTGATATCATATTTTCTATCTGGGTCTTACCTCTCCATGCTGTCCTCCAGGTCTGCTGGGTCCCGCAAAGAGGGACGCTTGGCTGCAGCTCCGAGCCGAAGTCGAGGCTCTCACCGACTCCTGGCTTACTCACGCCCTCAAGTCGCTGTCCATCATCAGCTCCAGGTGCCCGTCATGCATGAATTATGGTCATTTTCAATGTGTACACATGATGCCACATCCGCAAAATATTGTGAGCTATTAATATTTTAACTGAAATGATCTGCAGCCTAAAAGCTACAGACTTAAGTGCTTTCCAAAATCAAACACGTGACTTACAGTGGGGCAAAAAAGTATTTAGTCAGCCACCGATTTTCTCACTTAAAATGATGACAGAGGTCTGTAATTTTCATCATAGGTACACTTCAACTGTGAGAAACAGAATGTGAAAAAAAAAATCCAGGAATTCACATTGTAGGAATTTTAAAGAATTTATTTGTAAACTTTGGTGAAAAATAAGTATTTGGTCAACCATTCAAAAGCTCTCACTGACGGAAGGTTTTGGCTCAAAATCTCACGATACATGGCCCCATTCATTCTTTCCTTAACACGGATCAATCGTCCTGTCCCCTTAGCAGAAAAACAGCCCCAAAGCATGATGTTTCCACCCCCATGCTTCACAGTAGTTATGATGTTCTTGGGATGCAACTCAGTATTCTTCTTCCTCCAAACACGACGAGTTGAGTTTATACCAAAATGTTCTATTTTGGTTTCATCTGACCACATGACATTCTCCCAATCCTCTGCTGTATCATTCATGTACCCATTTTGGTATAAAATGGATACATGTCACAATTTCCTCAATTAAAAAAAAAGCAATATTAAAAAAAAAAAATGACTCCCTATATATTTGTGAGAGCCTCCCTAGAACAAAAGGACTGATATTCTTCCCTTAGCTGGCTTCTGAGTGAAAGTGTATACCTAATATGGAATAACTTTGACTTCAAGACTCATGCATAAAAGAGAAAAGAGCTTTTGAATAGCTGTCCCCCGTCGTAACGAGTCGATCCCCCATCGTAACGGGGGCTGTCCCCCGTCGCAAAGAGGACGGACCCATGTCGTAACGAGGACTGTCCCCCGTCGTAACGAGGGCGGCCCCCAGTCGTAACGAGGACTTCCCCCCGCCGTAACGAGGACGGTCCCCAGTCGTAACGAGGGCGGCCCCCCGTCGTAACGAGGGCTGTCCCCCGTCGTAACGAGGACGGCCCCCCGTCGTAACGAGGGCTGTCCCCCATCGTAACGAGGAAGGTTCCCCGTCGTAACGAGGCCTGTCCCCCGTCATAACGAGGAAGGTCCCCCGTCGTAACGAGGACGGACCCATGTCGTAACGAGGACGGCCCCCCGTCGTAACGAGGGCGGCCCCCCGTCGCAAAGAGGACGGACCCCTGTCGTAACGAGGACGGCCCCCCGTCGTAACGAGGGCGGCCCCCCGTCGTAACGGGGACTACCCCCCGTCGTAACGAGGGCGGTCCCCCGTCGTAACGAGGGCGGCCCCCCGTCGTAACGAGGACGGCCCCCCGTCGTAACGAGGAAGGTCCCCCGTCGTAACGGGGCCTGTCCCCCGTCGTAACGAGGGCGGCCCCCCGTCGTAACGAGGGCGGCCCCCCGTCGTAACGAGGCCTGTCCCCCGTCGTAACGAGGAAGGTCCCGCGTCGTAACGAGGGCTGTCCCCCGTCGTAACGATGGCTGTCCCCCGTCGTAACGAGGGCGGTCCCCCGTCGTAACGAGGGCGGCCCCCCGTCGTAACGAGGGCGGTCCCCCGTCGTAACGAGGGCGGCCCCCCGTCGTAACGAGGGCGGCCCCCCGTCGTAACGATGACTGTCCCCCGTCGTAACGATGACTGTCCCCCGTCGTAACGATGGCTGTCCCCCGTCGTAACGAGGGCTGTCCCCCGTCGTAACGAGGGCTGTCCCCCGTCGTAACGAGGGCGGCCCCCCGTCGTAACGAGGGCTGTCCCCCGTCGTAACGAGGGCTGTCCCCCGTCGTAACGAGGGCTGTCCCCCGTCGTAACGAGGGCTGTCCCCCGTCGTAACGAGGGCTGTCCCCCGTCGTAACGAGGACGGCCCCCCGTCGTAACGAGGGCTGTCCCCCGTCGTAACGAGGGCGGCCCTCCGTCTTAACGAGGGCTGTCCCCCGTCGTAACGAGGACTGTCCCCCGTCGTAACGAGGGCGGCCCCCCGTCGTAACGATGACTGTCCCCCGTCGTAACGAGGACTGTCCCCCTTCGTAACGAGGACGGCCCCCCGTCGTAACGAGGGCTGTCCCCCGTCGTAAAGAGGAAGGTCCCCCGTCGTAACGAGGGCGGCCCCCCGTCGTAACGATGGCTGTCCCCCGTCGTAACGAGGGCTGTCCCCCGTCGTAAAGAGGAAGGTCCCCCGTCGTAACGAGGGCGGCCCCCCGTCGTAACGAGGGCGGCCCCCCGTCGTAACGAGGGCGGCCCCCCGTCGTAACGAGGGCTGTCCCCCGTCGTAACGAGGGCTGTCCCCCGTCGTAACGAGGACGGCCCCCCGTCGTAACGAGGGCTGTCCCCCGTCGTAACGAGGCCTGTCCCCCGTCATAACGAGGAAGGTCCCCCGTCGTAACGAGGACGGACCCATGTCGTAACGAGGACGGCCCCCCGTCGTAACGAGGGCGGCCCCCCGTCGCAAAGAGGACGGACCCCCGTCGTAACGAGGACGGCCCCCCGTCGTAACGAGGGCGGCCCCCCGTCGTAACGGGGACTACCCCCCGTCGTAACGAGGGCGGTCCCCCGTCGTAACGAGGGCGGCCCCCCGTCGTAACGAGGACGGCCCCCCGTCGTAACGAGGAAGGTCCCCCGTCGTAACGGGGCCTGTCCCCCGTCGTAACGAGGGCGGCCCCCCGTCGTAACGAGGGCGGCCCCCCGTCGTAACGAGGCCTGTCCCCCGTCGTAACGAGGAAGGTCCCGCGTCGTAACGAGGGCTGTCCCCCGTCGTAACGATGGCTGTCCCCCGTCGTAACGAGGGCGGTCCCCCGTCGTAACGAGGGCGGCCCCCCGTCGTAACGAGGGCGGCCCCCCGTCGTAACGAGGGCGGCCCCCCGTCGTAACGAGGGCGGCCCCCCGTCGTAACGAGGGCGGCCCCCCGTCGTAACGATGACTGTCCCCCGTCGTAACGATGACTGTCCCCCGTCGTAACGAGGGCTGTCCCCCGTCGTAACGAGGGCTGTCCCCCGTCGTAACGAGGGCGGCCCCCCGTCGTAACGAGGGCTGTCCCCCGTCGTAACGAGGGCTGTCCCCCGTCGTAACGAGGGCTGTCCCCCGTCGTAACGAGGACGGCCCCCCGTCGTAACGAGGGCTGTCCCCCGTCGTAACGAGGGCGGCCCTCCGTCTTAACGAGGGCTGTCCCGTCGTAACGAGGACTGTCCCCCGTCGTAACGAGGGCGGCCCCCCGTCGTAACGATGACTGTCCCCCGTCGTAACGAGGACTGTCCCCCTTCGTAACGAGGACGGCCCCCCGTCGTAACGAGGGCTGTCCCCCGTCGTAAAGAGGAAGGTCCCCCGTCGTAACGAGGGCGGCCCCCCGTCGTAACGATGGCTGTCCCCCGTCGTAACGAGGGCTGTCCCCCGTCGTAAAGAGGAAGGTCCCCCGTCGTAACGAGGGCGGCCCCCCGTCGTAACGAGGGCTGTCCCCCGTCGTAACGAGGGCGGCCCCCCGTCGTAACGAGGGCTGTCCCCCGTCGTAACGAGGGCTGTCCCCCGTCGTAACGAGGACGGCCCCCCGTCGTAACGAGGGCTGTCCCCCGTCGTAACGAGGACGGCCCCCCGTCGTAACGAGGGCTGTCCCCCGTCGTAACGAGGGCTGTCCCCCGTCGTAACGAGGGCTGTCCCCCGTCGTAACGAGGGCGGCCCCTCGTCTTAACGAGGGCTGTCCCCCGTCGTAACGAGGGCTGTCCCCCGTCGTAACGAGGGCTGTCCCCCGTCGTAACGAGGGCGGCCCCCCGTCGTAACGATGACTGTCCCCCTTCGTAACGAGGACGGCGGGCTGTCCCCCGTCGTAACGAGGGCTGTCCCCCGTCGTAAAGAGGAAGGTCCCCCGTCGTAACGAGGGCTGTCCCCCGTCGTAACGAGGGCGGCCGCTCGTCGTAACGAGGGCGGTCCCCCGTCGTAACGATGGCTGTCCCCCGTCGTAACGAGCGCTGTCCACCGTCGTAACGAGGGCGGCCCCCCGTCGTAACGATGACTGTCCCCCGTCGTAACGAGGACTGTCCCCCGTCGTAACGAGGTCGGCCCCCCGTTTTAACGAGGGCGGTCCCCCGTCGTAACGAGGGCGGTCCCCCGTCGTAACGAGGGCTGTCCCCCGTCGTAACGAGGGTGGCCCCCCTCGTAACGAGGACGGCCCCCCGTCGTAACGAGGGCGGCCCCCCGTCGTAACGAGGGCTGTCCCCCGTCGTAACGAGGGCTGTCCCCCGTCGTAACGAGGGCTGTCCCCCGTCGTAACGAGGGCTGTAGCCCGTCGTAACGAGGAAGGTCCCCCGTCGTAACGAGGGCGGCCCCCCGTCGTAACGAGGGCGGTCCCCCGTCGTAACGAGGGCGGTCCCCCGTCGTAACGAGGAAGGTCCCCCGTCGTAACGAGGACGGCCCCCCGTCGTAACGAGGGCTGTCCCCCGTCGTAACGAGGGCTGTCCCCCGTCGTAACGAGGGCTGTCCCCCGTCGTAACGAGGGCTGTCCCCCGTCGTAACGAGGGCTGTCCCCCGTCGTAACGAGGACGGCCCCCCGTCGTAACGAGGACGGCCCCCCGTCGTAACGAGGGCTGCCCCCCGTCGTAACGAGGGCTGTCCCCCGTCGTAACGAGGGCTGTCCCCCGTCGTAACGAGGGCTGTCCCCCGTCGTAACGAGGACGGCCCCCCGTCGTAACGAGGGCTGTCCCCCGTCGTAACGAGGGCGGCCCTCCGTCTTAACGAGGGCTGTCCCCCGTCGTAACGAGGACTGTCCCCCGTCGTAACGAGGGCGGCCCCCCGTCGTAACGATGACTGTCCCCCGTCGTAACGAGGACTGTCCCCCTTCGTAACGAGGACGGCCCCCCGTCGTAACGAGGGCTGTCCCCCGTCGTAAAGAGGAAGGTCCCCCGTCGTAACGAGGGCGGCCCCCCGTCGTAACGATGGCTGTCCCCCGTCGTAACGAGGGCTGTCCCCCGTCGTAAAGAGGAAGGTCCCCCGTCGTAACGAGGGCGGCCCCCCGTCGTAACGAGGGCTGTCCCCCGTCGTAACGAGGGCGGCCCCCCGTCGTAACGAGGGCTGTCCCCCGTCGTAACGAGGGCTGTCCCCCGTCGTAACGAGGACGGCCCCCCGTCGTAACGAGGGCTGTCCCCCGTCGTAACGAGGGCTGTCCCCCGTCGTAACGAGGGCGGCCCCTCGTCTTAACGAGGGCTGTCCCCCGTCGTAACGAGGGCGGCCCCCCGTCGTAACGATGACTGTCCCCCTTCGTAACGAGGACGGCGGGCTGTCCCCCGTCGTAACGAGGGCTGTCCCCCGTCGTAAAGAGGAAGGTCCCCCGTCGTAACGAGGGCTGTCCCCCGTCGTAACGAGGGCGGCCGCTCGTCGTAACGAGGGCGGTCCCCCGTCGTAACGATGGCTGTCCCCCGTCGTAACGAGCGCTGTCCACCGTCGTAACGAGGGCGGCCCCCCGTCGTAACGATGACTGTCCCCCGTCGTAACGAGGACTGTCCCCCGTCGTAACGAGGTCGGCCCCCCGTTTTAACGAGGGCTGTCCCCCGTCGTAACGAGGGCGGTCCCCCGTCGTAACGAGGGCTGTCCCCCGTCGTAACGAGGGCGGTCCCCCGTCGTAACGAGGGCGGTCCCCCGTCGTAACGAGGGCTGTCCCCTGTCGTAACGAGGGTGGCCCCCCTCGTAACGAGGACGGCCCCCCGTCGTAACGAGGGCGGCCCCCCGTCGTAACGAGGGCTGTCCCCCGTCGTAACGAGGGCTGTCCCCCGTCGTAACGAGGGCTGTCCCCCGTCGTAACGAGGAAGGTCCCCCGTCGTAACGAGGGCGGCCCCCCGTCGTAACGGGGGCGGTCCCCCGTCGTAACGAGGGCGGTCCCCCGTCGTAACGAGGAAGGTCCCCCGTCGTAACGAGGACGGCCCCCCGTCGTAACGAGGGCTGTCCCCCGTCGTAACGAGGGCTGTCCCCCGTCGTAACGCGGGCTGTCCCCCGTCGTAACGAGGACGGCCCCCCGTCGTAACGAGGGCTGTCCAGAATCGATACATGGGCTAGCATATTAGCGTCCTGCAGTGCGTTAAACATCTAAATGTCCTCCAGTGCACACATGGTACATGGTAGGCCACTAGGAGCCAGCAGCTACACAACAGCTAAGCATACAATAGCACACATGTAATAAATGTTCTTAATTGATCAATATTGCAGTCTAAAACAGGTGTCAATATAAACAAGTATCAAATTATTATAGTTACCCATTACTTAGTTACAAGGTATCCAGTAACAAAAGTGTCTGCATCAATCAACTTACTAAGTCTTGAGATTACTTACAAAATATTATGACCACAAAGTGTCGCCGGGAAAAAACAAAAAACACTCCACCTTAACCTTAAAAACAGTGGCCATCCTCTGAGTAATTTCACTTGATCAAACCTTTCCTGACATTCCGCACAACAAAGTGTGTATTATTCACACTAATATTGTATTGGATTATACTCATTACTCCGATATCGGTATTTTACCGGCAGTAAAAATGTTGTACCGGGACACGTGTGGTCGTGACCCCACGTACTTTGCTCTTGTCCCCTCTGCAGGAGTAACTGCGTGAACGTGATGGTGACCACCACGCAGCTCATACCGGCACTGGCTAAAGTTCTCCTGTACAGTCTGGGTTCTGTGTTCCCCATCGAGAACATCTACAGTGCGACAAAAATAGGCAAGACACACACGCACAGTGGCTAAACACTTAAAACAGCGGTCGTAATGGTAACGGTTTGTTGACATCGTACTGTATTGATTTGATGGAGATAATACAGAAGAGTACATACCGAGAAAAGCTGTGGCCTTCAAACTGGAGCAACCTGTGCAGACTATTGAGAAATCATCACAAACATTGAATTGTTAATCCATCTTCTGTTGACAGAAATCAGCAGTATTATTAACTTTGTTACAACCCCATCATTCAATCATCTTAACAAAAAGAAACCCTGTGAAAGTCATGTTTTGTCCCCCAGGCAAAGAGAGCTGTTTTGAGCGTATAGTCTCCCGCTTTGGCACTAACATTACGTATGTTGTGGTCGGCGACGGCAAGGATGAAGAGCATGCAGCCGGCCAGGTAAATGACCTTTGACCATTTTTGACCACCTTCTTGTTTATTTGCAGGAAAAGAGAGTTGCTTTGAGCGCATAATGCAAAGGTTTGGCAGGAAAGTAGTGTATGTTGTTGTGGGGGACGGTGTGGAAGAGGAGCAGGCAGCCAAAAAGGTAAATAGACTTGCTGTGCCCCTGCCCACTTGGTGCAGTGTGAGCTCTGATTGGTTGAAGGCTGCCTGTCTTTGCTGTAGCGGTTTACTGATAGTTCTTTTTGCTTTTTCACCTCACTGGCTGTTCTTTTTTCAAGTGCGAGAACTCACATCAAGTCTTCTTCTACTAAAATTCAATGGTGATGTTTTTAAAGCAATCTGGTTTGTGGGCTCTTCTCTAAATTTGTGCTATCATTTTGCTGTATGTGCAAAATTGTATTTTCTCTAATATTTTCAGGTTTTGTGTGTTGGGGTTACAGAGGTTTAAGATGAGTGCTCAATTGCTTTCATGCCAAGAATGTTATTTATTCAGTTCAGCAGATTGTGAAGAAAAATGTACATGTTTGTCAGGTATTCAGATTGTAATCTGAAGTTGAGGAAAAATTTAATTGATCAGATTTGAAAGTTTTTGAAGCTTTGGCAGGAAAGCAAACACTTCCCCACTTATAGAGCTTTTAGGACAGCATGTATTTGGTTTGCAGTGTTTGTTGCATCGCTTACATTCCCTATCAACTTGTATTTCAGTGTTTGTGTCCTCTCCACAGCATAACATGCCCTTCTGGAGGATATCCAGCCACTCTGACCTGCTGGCGCTACATCAAGCACTGGAGTTTGAGTACCTGTAAAACTGTATGGACTTGCTTACCCCCTTTTGTATAACTATTTAAGAACAAACTACACTGCAATTTTTTTTGAACATCTGGATTTACAAACTGAATGTCTTAAAAAGCAATGCGGACTGAGAAGCTCCACATGGACATTTTCAAATGGACTTGGCTGGTCTCTGGACAGTTACTGTGTAGAGATAAGCTGCTTTTATTTTATTTCCGGCTAGCCTGATACAGGTGCCTGTGTAAATTATTTGCAATAAAATGAAGGGCTGAGGTGTGGGTGGTGTGTCAATGAAGTTATTTTAAGGGGATTTGTTTTAACAAGACGAGGGTGGGAGGGGTTGAGAAAATGCATCATGTGTTGTGCCTTAATGTGTTGTCAGTCTGTTCTTTTCAGAAGTGTACATATTAAAAAGACAAAAATCCTTTCCCAACAATTTTTGACTTCTCTTGTGTGTGTACCAGTTCCTCATTAAGTGCCTCATAATTATGTCAAGCATGATAAGACCCATCAGTCATGCACAATTTCAGTCAAACACTTGAGATTAATGCCATTTCCACAGTTTATTTTTATTTCTTGGCTTTGAAGTACTCCTCAATGACATCCTTGGCTTGAGACTCCTTGCCATAGTCCTGTGGCAGAAATTTGGGGGAAAAAAAAGGTCCATATTAGAGAAAACAACCCTTTGATGACCACAAAGATCCTACAAATCATGACAATTGTTACATGGTGAGGACGACATAACAGTCCAGTCTACATTGAAATAGACATAATAATCTCAGACATTACATCTCACCGAGAAATTTAAAGACCATACGTTTACTACATTTACAAAAGCCTTCTTTGTGGTCTACTGGAATTGTAATGTGGCACTTTGGTTTAAATCTTGCATGTTTGCAGACCGCTCAGATGCCATTTACCATCTCTCTAGAATGTGCTGTTTATTGGCCGTCCTATTTATGTCCTGAGGCCCTCCTCCAGGCCAAGCCCCCTTTGACAGTCTCCACACAGTCAGCCATGTAATTTTTAAAACTTTAATAGTTCACAAACATTACCATTTCAACTGCACACTACCCCGGTAGATTTTAGCATGCATGTACAAGCTAGTCTGCTTCATAGCACAAAGCTCTTCAGGTAAATCCCTATCATACATGGAGATATCTGGTAACTTAAAAGTAGATGATGTAACAAAAGTTTCCAAACGGCTCCTTTGGAGGAAGTAGGAAGGAATGCAAGATGTTTTTATAAATCTGTCTGCCATGCCTCCATGGTTTGATTTCATATTTTCAAGACTTATGGGGATTCCAAATACCCCCCAAAAAGTAATAAAAGTTGGGTTTGCATTATAGGGCCCATTCTACAGTGTGTTTGCTTACCTTCACGACTACGCAGCTGCAGCCCACCACCTTACGGGGTTTGCCCTCACGGTCGATCTTGCACAGACCAACCCACTCGCCAAGCTTTTTATTGTCATCAACCTGAGATAGATGGCACACATTGTCAATGTTCCATGAATGCAATTGTTTATACAAAAGAAGTATGGGTAGTCTTCACTGTAGTTCACACAAATTGGTAAAGAGTATCATCTCATCACAAACTTCCAGCAGAGGGAGCAACATTTCTAATCAGAAATACAGCAGTACATTATACCAAACATGACAAGTCTTCCTAATTTTTTTAAGGTTATCACGATTTGTTTTAACAGCTAATCTAATCAGAATTTGTGGTTGCCGATTCAATTTTTTTAGAACAATAAGATCTGAAATGATTCATTGAGTTGAAAGTGATTCAGTAACTTCATAGCAAAAAAATTAACCAGTGTGAAATACTGGATACTGTACACTGAAGTCGAAGTTTCCCGTTTTGTTATTTCTTGTATGGGAATTAGGTAGAAATGAATTATGAATACAAAGCACCTTATTTTATTAAAGCGCAACTGACACTTTAGGATGAATTAACAGGAAACCCTTTCTGCCCTAATTTTCAATACAGGTACAGTTGCTAACATTTGAACACTTGGATTTGCCTGCCACTTATGCTTGTTTTATAACATTAAATACAATATTAAAAATAAAGTGCAACAGACAACTCTTCTCGTTGGATTCATTAGGTTTACCTGTGTCTTTTGTTTTTCAAAATAGAAATAATACAGATACAAAATAAATAAAATTGCGACCAAATATTTTCAGGTTAAATGAGCAGTGATTTGCCCTTCTACCACTTCATTTTAATAAAAAGCTACAGTAAGAGAATAGTCGCAACAAATGACCGAGAACGCAACAACAAAGCCGTAACAACTATAAGCCAAAACAATATGAAAAGGAAGAGACAGCGGACAAATTTCAGCGACTCGCAGACGTCCTGAGACGGTAAGTTGAAAATGTAATGAACAACTCTATTTGTCCTGGGAAGTCAGAATTTCCGAGTTCTTCGTCAGCATTTCAACTGGAACGCCCCTCGAGATCGGATTTCCAACTCTGCATGCCGGAACATTCTCACTTCCCCAGATTTTGTTTCAAAGATTGCTGCATATACAATGTGTTGTATGCTCATATATATGTAACGTCACTAGGGATTATGTTTGATAAGAAATTATCGAGTTCGAGTCTATTATCGAATCCTCTTAATGAACAGATTCCTTATCGATTCTCTTATCCAATCCAGATAGGTTGTTGTATATGGGGAAAAAAAAACAATATTTGGTTTAACAAAATCTCACATTTATTTTGAGAAAAAAATTACATCTAATAAATAAATAAATATTGAGTGTTACCCCCCTAAAAAAATAAAAAAAATAAATATTGACTGTTGTTACCCTAAGTATATTAAGTGGGATTTTTCAGAAAAACAAATATATACAGTAACACAAAAACAACCTGTCTCTGTGATCACTATAGGTGTATAAATAATAATAGTGTTAAATAAAATCAATCCCTTGGGCACAAAACTGAAAATAATACCGCTCTCCAAAAAGTGCACATCTGCTGCTATTTGACATAACTGTTTGTTAGGATGCTTTGACATTTTTGCACTTCATTCCTTTATTGAAAGAAAATTCTATGAAGAGAAAAGTTGTATGCAAATGTGGTTACAAGGCTAAAAAAATGAAAAGTTAAAGCTAAAAAAATAAATACACTTTATTGAGTTAACATTATTTCTTTATAGGGGGAAAGATGGGATATGAGCTATGATTATAACAACTACACTACCCAGCATGCAAAAGGAGTGACGAGTACCAGTTCTCAAAAAGGGATTCGAGTCCGAAGACTCGGTTTTCTTATCGAACAACCGGGAATACCGGTTTCGAGTATCATCCCTAAACGTCACTGTGGCATACATTGCCAGCAATAGCTTCAGTGCTTCCCCTTCATCCACCGATGGCTATCGGAAGGTTGCAGAAAGAGTGCATATTTCCCCCAAGGTGTTTGTATTCAGACAAGGCAAGCGCAAAAATAGCTTTTGTGGATGTGGGAATCTTGATTTCCGAGATTGTAACTGGAATGCTTATAAGTCAGCTGTGACGTCATTCCCAGCTCCGACTTCCGAATCATATGGACCACAGCAAATATTGCAAAAAATACTGAAAAAATGCGACTGAAAACTTTTTCAGTTATAAAACCCTTTATTTACTTTTTCCATAAAATGAATATACCACTTTCAGATGCCATAACTTGCTCTGATGTCACTTCCGTCACAGCTTTTGTGGCTTAAACTTGTGTTGCAGGTCTATATCATTGTGTTGCGGCAGCGTCTGTTGAGTTTTTGGCAATCATGCTGTAGCTTAAGGTTGTAATTTATGATGCTGTTTGCCTTGTGGCATTTGCATTTGGTATGACCCTTCAACGGTACTCACCATATTTGTTTTTCCGATTTATGGGATTATGGGATGACGCCACAAGGCAGACTTGAATAATAACGTCCTTAATAACAATTTTGAACTTATGGGATAGGCTCAACTAGGGATGTCCCGATCCAGGTTTTTGCACTTCCGATCAGATACAGATATTGTTTTTGCACTTCAGATCCGATACCGATACTGGCCTATCCGAGCATGTATTAAAGTTTAAAGTTATTTAGCCTACTTAGTTGTCAGATTAATGCTGAAAAGGATTTTAGTACTCTTGATAACAACTAGCCAGCTGAATTAGATGAGTTTGAATAACACACAATAGTTGGTATTCAAGGATAAACACAAAATATCAAAAATTATACATGACAAACAGAAATGGCATCATTAAACAGTAAAAAAGTTAACAGTATAAAGTGCAAATAATGCTGTAAACATTATCAAAAAAAAAAGCAAGACACAAAAAACCTGAGTGGGATAAAATGTCTATAACGCAGCATCAATACTTGCTCTTTAACGAGCGTAAACCTTAAAAAAAAAAAAAAAAAAAAAAAAAAAAAACTTTCTACACACTCCTTTCAATTGTTTGCCCCAGTCCAAGCATAATGGGGAGATTCTTTAACAAAGACAAGCACTTCAAGACACTATGGTGTCAGCCTGCTCCTGTGTTCATCTATTAGTGCTAAAAAGCCTCTCACTCGCAAGAGTCATTAAAATGTCTTACAACTTTACCACCACGCTTGACTTTATTGTGGCATGTTTTGCACTCCACCTCTTCATCTTTTTTGTTTTGTAGGGTAAAATAATCCCACACAGCTGACATTTTTACCGTAACTTTTAATTCACACGGCCGTCTGAACGGTTAGAACACAGACCTGTGGATATTTTGAAGGTGTGCTGGAAAATGCGGAACGGAGTTTAGGGAGCAGCAGAAGAGTGGAATGTATTATTTAAATCGGTGTGTTGGAAAACACGGACCGGAGTTTGTTTAAAAACTGAATCTGGACCGGCATTTTCCCATGCCTTGCCGATACGCATTTTTTGGCAAATATCGGCGGCCGATCCAATCCAAATATCGGATCGGGACAACCCTAGGCTCAAAAGCCCACTGCACCCCCGCGACAAGCGGTATAAAATGGATGTATGTTTTTTTTTTCTCCCAATAGCAATACAATTGATAGGTTTCCTTTTAAAATGACATTGATTGATACCTATAGTCTGGAAAGCAAAGGAGTACTACTCGATATGTCAATCGTTACACCCCTATTTTTTGCTATTTTTAGGGGTGTAACGGTACACAAAAATTTCTATTCGGTACATACCTCGGTTTGGAGGTCACGGTTCAGTTCATTTTCGGTACAGTAGGAAAACAACAAAATATAAATTTTTGGGTTATTTACCAAATTTGTAAACAATGGCTTTATCCTTTTAACATTGGGAACACTAATAATTCTGCCCATGTTAAACCACATTAAACTGTCTCAAGATGTTGCTTTGATTAAATAAAATAAAAAAACCTTTCTTCCACATATAAAAAGTGCAACATTAAACAGTTTCAAGTCAACTCATGCTTAATTTATTACAGCATTTGGGAAGCCTGTAGTTGACTTTTATTATGTAAATGTTATATTTTTTATTAACATGTGATAGCAGGGACCCTGCCATTCAAAACTAGGCTGCTATCATTACTAATGATTAATGTAACTATTGCTGAAAAAAATAGTACAATAACAACAGGAGAGACTATTCATCCCTGAAAACCATGGAGCTCAATGAAATAGACAGACAGGGCTTTGCTGCCATCAACACGCACACACAGCAAAATGAGCTAACGTTACGCTAAAAGCTAATTAGCCTTCACCTCAAGCCAGAACTGCAAGCGAGCTGAGCTGCAGTTTACATTTCTAGAAGGTCAACGGGCTCATAGTGATGTTTGTAATAGTTGTGACTGGGAGGTGTTTTTTATCATTTGGGGTACGCTGTCCGCTGCTCCCCTGCAAAATGAATATCTGCTCGACGCTGAAGCATTGACTCCATACGCTCTGAATACGCACTGCTGATTGGCTTTGTATGTAACCAATCAGATGGTTGTGTGGGTGGTACAATGCTTGCTGCTGAGACAGAGGCAGAAAGCAGAGCAGCTTGTGAAGACTTTTGCTTACAAACTCGTTTGGTACGCCCGTGTGCTGAACCGAAACCCCCGTACCGAAACGGTTCAATACAAATACACGTACCGTTACACCCCTATTATTTATGTAAACTAGTTCTATGAGTCTCACCTTGATTAAGTTGATCTGATGCTCGGCGCAGAGGGCCTCCACCAGCTTGACATACATGGGCTCGTCGCAGTTGGCGGCAAGGACGCACAGATGGGCCTGGCGCCTGGATAAATGAGTGCACTGCATTAATTCAATGAAATTACAAACTGTATACATCAATTAAATGAAAATGTAGCATGTCTCAGACAAGAATTTGGTGACAATGGCAATCTCCTCATGGTGTTCAGAAGAGGGAGCCAAGGAATCATCATTGATACACTTTGAAGAATCCAATAGGTGAGATAAAAGACCTACTTGTCTAGTGCCTTAGCAGCCTCTCGGATACCACGGGCAAGGCCATCATGGATAAGTGCGGTCTTGAGCACTTCAGGGAGAGCGGTGTTAACATCCATCACACCTCCGGCAGCAATGCTGTTGGAGGAAGACGACGATTCAGTTCAGTTCCGGTTTATTTGAAACATGCATAAGATACAATGTAATGCATCACGCATTACCAGTTTCATTACAGCACGTCCAAAAAGGAGTAGGAAAAAGCAGATCTTAATAAATCCTAACCCTTTTCATACCATTGCAATTTTATCCAATTTCCTTGTTCTCTGTAACAGAACAGTGAACTAATAATATACCATAGTAAGCAAACAAATATTAAATACATAAATATACATAAATAGGGACGGCGTGGCGCAGTGGCCGTGCGCAACCCGAGGGTCACTGGTTCAAATCCCACCTAGAACCAACCTCGTCACGTCCGTTGTGTCCTGAGCAAGACACTTCACCCTTGCTCCTGATGGGTGCTGGTTGGCGCCTTGCATGGCAGCTCCCTCCATCAGTGTGTGAATGTGTGTGTGAATGGGTAAATGTGGAAGTAGTGTCAAAACGCTTTGAGTACCTTGAAGGTAGAAAAGCGCTATCCAAGTACAACCCATTTATTTATCATTAAATAATCTTAGTCTCATAAAAAAAAGGGTTCCAAGATGTTCATCATAATTCTTGTGTACTTTGTGAACACTTGTAGTATGAACAGTCTCTTAAACTGAATCATATTGGTGCTTTGATTGATCCATTCCTTAATTTATTTCACATACTGATATACTAAAAGGTTTTAAGTGTTGTACGAGCATACAAATATTTTAAATTAGATTTTCCTCTAAAGTTATATTTCTCTTTTGTTGAGAATAATTGCTGTACATTCTTAGGTAACAGGTTATAGTTTGCTTTATACATACTTTTAGCAGTTTGCAAATGCACCAAATAATTTAATTTAAATATTTGTGATTTACTAAAGGGTTTGTATGTTCTCTAAATCCAACAATATGTATTATTGTAATCGATCTTTTTTGTTCCACTGTTAGTGAATGAAGCGCACATTTGTAGTTTCCCCATATTTCTAAACAATAACTCAAGATATGTTAACAGTACCAAACAGTAAACAGGGTTCGTACACCTTTTCCATGGCCAAATTCAAGCATTTTTTTAAGACTTTCATGATCAATTTTCCAGTAAACTTCAAAAGCCAAAAAAAAAAAAAAAAAAAAAAAAAAAAAAAAAGTGTGAATCAATCCATAACCTTGTTTGCGGTCACCAAATGCTGTCTGTAGGAAAAATACGGAAAATGTGCTAAAACCGAAGCCTAACATTGAACCAGCAGTTAACTGAATTGGGCATAGAAAATGAAGCAGATTTTATGTAGACTATTCAATGTCATTGGTGTCTGCACACATTGTTTAGTTGTTTGTATCGTCATTCATGTATAAATCATCCCTTACAAAAAATAACAATCATACTTGTTTGTATCATGCACCTGTATACTTGTATCATCCACCTGTCTTCTTGGAGGGTGACACAGAGCCGTATGAACGTATGACAACAATCTAATGTAAGGGCTTGTGCAATGCCAACAGATCAACAGTGTAGTTTTTATTTTTAAGGAAACTGATTTTTTTCTTATTTAATAACTAGCCTATTGAGTCAGACTGCTGTGAAATATGATTAACATTTCCAAGCATTTCACCCCAAATTGGAGATGTTCGATCATAGTGATGGGACTGGGCTTCCAGCTTGTCAGAATTTTAATGTCACTCATTGGAAAGTGAAAGGGTATCGGACAAAACATTTAAGTGACTTTGTGGTTAGAGTATTCGCCCTGAGATCGGTAGGTCGTGGGTTCAAACCCCAGCAGTCATACCAAAGACTAAAAAAATGGGACCCATTAAAGGCCTACTGAAATGAGATTTTCTTATTTAAACGGGGATAGCAGGTACATTCTATGTGTCATACTTGATCATTTTGCGATATTGCCATATTTTTGCTGAAAGGATTTAGTAGAGAACATCGACGATGAAGTTCGCAACTTTTGGTCTCTAATAAAAAAGCCTTGCCTTTACCGGAAGGAGCAGACGATGTGCGCGTGACGTCACTGGTTGTAGAGCTCCTCACATTGTTTACAATCATAGCCACCAGCAGCTAGAGCGATTCGGACCGGGAAAGCGACAATTTCCCCATAAATTTGAGCGAGGATGAAAGATTCATGGATGAGGATAGTGAAAGTGAAGAATTAGAAAAAAAAATTTAAAAGGCGATGGTAGTGAGAGCGATGCAGATGTTAAGACACTTTTACTAGGATCATTCTGGAAAATCCATTATCTGCTTTTTGTGTTACTAGTGTTTTAGTGAGATTATATGGTACCTGAAAGTCGGAGGGGTGTGGCGACCGCCAGTGTCTCCGGTGGGAGGAGGTAATAGTCCGAGGAGGACGCAAGCGCCACTCATATCTACGGTAAGAGCAGACTTGTTACCAAATTTTCTCACTGAAACCTGCCGGTTGACATGTGGTAGAGAACCATGTTCGTTTGACCGCTCTGTTCCATAGTAAAGCTTCACTTTTGGGAATTCTAAACAAGGAAACACCGGCTGTGTTTGTGTTGCTAAAGGCAGCAGCAATACACCGCTTCCCACCTCCAGCTTTCTCCTTTGACTTCTCAATTATTAATTGAACAAATTGCTAAAGATTCAGCAACACAGATGTCCAGAATACTGTGTAATTGTGCGATTAAAGCAGACTACTTATAGCTTGGATCGGGCTGGAAAAAAATGTCCGCTACAACCGGTGACGTCAAAGGCACATGTCATCATACCGCAACGTTTTCAACCGGATACTTCGCAGGAAATTTAAAATTGAAATTTAGTGAACTAAAATGACGTATAAACATGTGTTGCAATGTTAATATTTCATCATTGATATATACACTATCAGACTGTGTGGTCGGTAGTGGGTTTCAGTAGGCCTTTAACTTCATGCTTGGCACTCAGCATCAAGGGTTGGAATTGGGGGTTAAAGGCCTACTGAAACCCACTACTACTGACCACGCAGTCTGATAGTTTATATATCAATGATGAAATATTAACATTGCAACACATGCCAATACGGCCGGTTTAGTTGACTAAATTGCAATTTTAAATTTACCGCAGAGTTTCTTGTTGAAAATGTCGCGGAATGATGACGCGTGCGCGTGACGTCACGGACTGTAGAGGACATATTAGCGCAGCACCATTTGCTGCTAAAAGTCGTCTCTTTTCCTCGCGCAATTAAACAGTATTCTGGACATCTGTGTTGCTGAATCTTTTGCAATTTGTTCAATTAATCATGAAGAAAAAGTGGAAAGATGGAGTTGGAAAGCTTTAGCCTTTAACCACACAAACACACGGTGATTCCTTGTTTAAAATTTCCGGAGGTGAAGCTTTACTATGGATCAGAGCGGTCAAGCATACATGATTCCCGACCACTTGTCAACCGGCAGGTTTCGGTGAGAAAATTGCGGTAAAAAGTCACCTCTTACCGGAGATCAGCTGAGCTTTCGCCGTCCATGCAGCTGCCGTCGACTTCCCTCAGAGACTGGCTTTAAGACACCCTTGGACACACCCCTCCGACTATCAGGTAGTATTTAATCTCACTAAAACACTAGCAACACAATAGAAAGATAAGGGATTTCCCAGAATTATCCTGGTAAATGTGTCTAAAAACATCTGAATCCGTCCCGATGCAATTGCCATTATTTTTTTAACTTTACTTTTTTTTCAAGTCCTTCACTATCAATAGCATCATCCACAAAGCTTTCATCCTCGCTCAAATTAATGGGGAAATTGTCGTTTTATAATGGGAGGCTCCCATTATAAACAATGTGAGGACGTGAGGAGCCCTCACCCTTGTGACGTCATCGTCTGCAACTTCCAGTAAAGGCAAGGCTTTTTTATCAGCACCAAAAGTTGCGAACTTTATCGTCGATGTTCTCTACTACATCCTTCCAGCAAAAACATGGCAATATCACAAAATGATCAAGTATGACACATAGAATGGACCTGCTATCCCCGTTTAAATAGGAAAATCTCATTTCAGTAGGCCTTTATCTCTCCAAAAATGATAACCAGGGGCGACCACCGCTGCTGCTGCTCACTGCTCCCCTCACCTCCCAGGTGAACAAGAGGATGGGTCAATAGCAGAGGAGAAATTTCACCACCCCAAGTGTGTGTGAGACTTTCACTGCTACTTTAACTTAAGTCATCATGTGTGTATGTGGAAGCTTAATAGATGAGAATAGTGGTGACATCTAATCGAATGTCTAAAAAGCACTTTGTGCAGCATATTAGAACAATGCAAGGATATTCAAGTTTAATACTTAATACATCGAATGTCTAAAAAGCACTTTGTGCAGCATATTAGAACAATGCAAGGATATTCAAGTTTATTACTTAATACATTGTATAAGGTTATGTTTTAAGAATACACTTTACGTTTATTGTACAGCACTTTATTTCTCATTGAATTTGTTTGAATGCTTTAAAAACGAAGTTGCACAGTATGGAACCAGGCTGCGTTACATTCTAGATCGCCGACTAACACTACAACATGCGCCATGCAGTCGCATTTTAGCTTAATAAAAGATGTATTGGACAACTATCATTTTAGTCGGAGTAAAACCAATCACTAAATGTTTACCTTTAAAATGTATTCCAATAACGGCTCAGTTATAAAATTTAATATAACCCAGCAATTACTTCTAAGAGTTGAGCTTACCCTTCCTCGGCCATTGTAGATAAGGATGGATGGCGGACCTAAACTTCTGCAATAAATGACAGACAATGCAGAGGAATTATTCTCCATCATTAATATTTTGTTTTGATGAAGTAATGATGGCGGATGATAGTTTAATCGGTTGGATTGTTGGCGAAAAAGTAGAAACGCACCGTTTCCTCCTTTCGGGCAGCGGGTAAAGAGGACGTCATCCGTGCGCGCCATTACTTTAAGCCTGCAAGGCCCCCCGCCCTTGACGGCGTCGGAAGACTGCCTGATTAATTTTCAGCTTTTCTTTACGTAGTTTATTAATCAATTTTTTACCAAAAGGTTTGTCAATAATTACTTGGCGCTCGAATAATAATTGAGAAAAAAAACAACAAAAGCCGTAATGAAGACAGAGAATATGTGTTAATCGTGAAAATGTTGCCTTTACACCAGGAGTCCCCAGACTTTTCCCACTGAGGGCCGGCCTGACACTAAAAAATAAAAGCATGCGGGGGCAAGTTGTATATTTTTAAAACAAATACAATATATATTGTATACCTTAGGGTTTCTCGCTGTTGTGTTCAATTATAAAGGTCCTGGAGACCCAAAATAGTCTTATTGTCTAATTCAGTGGTTCTCAAATGGGGGTACGGTACCCCTGGGGGTACTTGAAGGTATGCCAAGGGGTACGTAAGATTTTTTTTAAATATTCTAAAAATAGCAACAATTTAAAAATCCTTTATAAATATATTTATTGAATAATACTTCCTTCCGCCCGATTGTAGCTGAGATAGGCGCCAGCGCCCCCCGCGACCCCGAAAGGGAATAAGCGGTAGAAAATGGATGGATGGATAATACTTCAACAAAATATTAATGTAAGTTCATAAATTGTGGGGGAAAATTACAACAATGCAATATTCAATGTTGACAGCCAGATATTTGGGGACATGTTCCATAAATATTGATGTTAAAGATTTCTTTTTTTGTGAAGAAATGTTTAGAATTAAGTTCATGAATCCAGATGGATCTCTATTACAATCCCCAAAGAGAGCACTTTAAGTTGATGATTACGTCTTTGTGTAGAAATCTTTATTTATAATTGAATCACTTGTTTATTTTTCAACAAGTTTTTAGTTATTTTTATATCTTTTTTTCCCAAATAGTTCATGAAAGAACAATACAAATGAGCAATATTTTGCACTGTTATACAATTTAATAAATCAGAAACTGATGACACAGTGCTGTAATTTACTTCTTTATCTCTTTTTTTCAACCAAAAATGCTTTGCTCTGATTAGGGGGTACTTGAATTACAGGGGGTACATCACTGAAAAAAGGTTGAGAACCACTGGTAATTAAAGTGTTGAAAATAAGTCACATGTTATATCTTTTTTTTTTCCTTTTAACGCTTAAATCTAAAGATTAACTCGGTTGACCAAAAGTGTACTTTAAAACTTTTTTTTGTCCTTTTGACAAAACCTTTTATTAGGAAAACACAAAATATGCAGTATTTCCCTCTAAAAATGTTCAATGTGGAATTTTCTATGTGAAGTAACTGGAGTCTTAAAAATGTAAATAATTCATGACAATATTGCGTTGGGTTCGATATTTTTCTTGAACAATGACAGTTAAAAAAAAGCACACTAAAGGTATTGGGGATTCAAAACGCCCCCAGTCTTAAAGGAGTTAAAAATAGGTCATATATACATATATAATTTTTGCTTCCAACACTTAAATTTTTAGATCTACTCCAGATCTATCTGTCAAGTATATATTTTTATTATTTTCTTAAACGACAGATTAAAAAAATGCGTACATGTCAGCGTTGTGCTACTAGTTTCAATGTTGCAACATTTGTCAGTTACATTACCTGTTTGCTCTTTTATTCCACTTTTTAATGTGCTGAGGGGCGTTAAAAAATAGCTGCGAGTTGCAAATGGCCCCCCGGCCGCACTTACTGTATGTTCACAAGCTTTACACCATTGTAATAAAGCATTACAATATAATTTATTGTAAGCAATGATTGCAGACCAATGTCAAGTCATTTTAATCATTTTGTTTATTTTACCCACATGGACCACAAGCTTTACACCATTGTAATAATGCATTATGATATAATTTATTGTAAGCAAATATTGCAGACCAATTTTTAATGATTTTATTTTCTTTCAAACATACATTTGAAAAATTCCAGCTGTTTTCTTGAGAACAAAATTAAAAAAAACAAGCCATATTTATTGTAGGAATTTTGACAGCATCCCAACAACAACAAAACAATATATATTTTTACATATAGATTTCTTTGTGTTATGTTGACAATGCAGAAACAAATGGACAGGCTGTGGCTGATCAGATTTTGAGAAACGCCTCCAATTGTTCCATCTCAATTGCATTGTCGAATGCAATGAAATCCTGAATGGAAAACAAAAAGTGCATGAGAAACAAATACATATTAAAAAAAAAAAAAATGCGTGCATTAATTACAGTTGTACAACCACATTGATGGAAGTGGTTTCCTATTCAAAGAAATGCGATTATGGAACGATTGCAACACATGCATTTGAGCACACATATAATACTGTATTCCCTTTGGGGTTGCGGGGAGCACTGGTGCCTATCTCAGCTACAGTCAAGCAGAAGGCGGAGTACACCCTGGACAAGTCGCCACCTCATCGCAGGGAATAAGCGGTAGAAAATGGATGGATGGATAATACTGTATACTAACAGAACTTGTGTCCTGGTAATGTTAGAATGTATAGAAAATATACACATAAATTCACTCTATGAAATTTTGAACTGTAAAGACTTCAAACTGTTTTGATTAAAAGCACACACTCATGTATGTCTTCAGCCTGCAGGCCTGCTGATGTTTCAAGGCATGAGGCTTTTTCAGGTTATTTTTAATCTGGATCTCCATTGGTACAAAGATACAATTCTTAATAATATTTTTAGATTATAAAAATAATTTTAGTTAGCTGCAAATCCGATAGTTTTAATTAGTTACACAATTTTTTCTTATTGATTGATTGCACCGCCCAAAGCTTCTTGTTGGAGTTGGAGTGGCCAACATTCTCATCAACTGTCCTTGTTTTTTTTCCTTGGGATCTCGTCTGCTTTTTTTTTTGGACCATAACAAGAGTGAAGAATTGTTGATCCTGGCTCATTCTTGGCGAGAGTGAAACCAACACTGTAATGTTTACCTCTGATCTGTCTTTATTAAATATTGTAAATCCTTTAGAAAGACTTGTCCTTTGACTATTCAATGAAAAAACACGGGTCGAGCCCAACAATGAAAGAGTCAAATGTAACTTATTCCTTGGTTAGGGTTAAAATATATTTACAGGGTTTTTTTTTTCTTTTTAAATGTGTTTTTATTGCTTTGTTGGGACTGAAAAATATTTTAATTTAGGAAATTAATATACCATAATATTTATATATTGACAGCCACTTATTTATTTTTCTGCCTCAATTATAATAAATTATTACAAACTGTTACTATTTTATTGTACAATGGTGTTCTAGTTGATATTAATCATATTACAGACTTACAGTATACATACACATATATATACATACACGTACATGCACACACATATATATACTGTATATATATATACATGCACACACACATATATACTGTATATATATACATGCACACAAATATACATATATACACATATATATATATATATATATATATATATATATGTATATATATATATATATACACATACACACATACATATATACGGTATATGTATGTATATTTATATATATACACACATAAATACATACATATATTTATACACATAAATACAGTCACGATCAAAAGTTTACATACACTTGTAAATAACATAATGTCATGGCTGTCTCGAGTTTCCAATCATTTTTAAAACTCTTATTTTCTTGTGATAGAGTGATTGGAGCACATACTTGTTGGTCACAAAAAACATTCATGAAGTTTGGTTGACCAAATCTGCTGGGTCAAAAGTATACATACAGCAATGGTAATATTTGGTTACATCTCCCTTGGCAAGTTTCACTGCAATAAGACGCTTTTGATAGCCATCCACAAGCTTCTGGAAAGCTTCTGGTTGGACTTTTGACCACTCGTCTTGACAAAATTGGTGCAGTTCAGCTAAATGTGTTGGTTTTCTGACATGGAGTTGTTTCCACACGTTTAAGTCAGGACTTTGGGAAGGCCATTCTAAAACCTTCATTTTAGCTTGATTTAGCCATTCCTTTACCAATTTTGACTAATGTTTGGGGTCATTGTCCTGTTGGAACACCCAACTGCGCCCACGACCCAACCTCCAGGCTGATGATTTTAGGTTGTCCTGAAGAATATAGAGGTAATCCTTCTTTTTCATTGTCCCATTTACTCTCTGTAAAGCAGCAGTTTCATTGGCAGCAAAACAGGCCCATACTGTTCGATTACCTTTGTTTATACTACTGTCACTTATCAACTGCCAAAGAACTGTAGACACCTTAATATTTGTTGCTTCCTATACAGTATATACTGTTGTACTATTTGATCTTGCACTGGTACTGTATTTAACTACTGTACTTCTACTTGTACTGATACCTCTACCATAACTACTGTAACTTATTGTCCTGTAGTTAATGTACATCAGAGCTATTCAAATGTTTGTATTTTTGGTATTTAGTGTATTAGATTCTGCAACTAGTGTTTGAAACCCCCTGTACACAATATTTAGGGATGGATGGGATGAAGATTTCCCAATTAAGCTGAAAATCTTTTAATCCTAAAACACCGCTTTGTGGAAGGCCGCATAGCGGCTGCACCCGGGTGCACATAGTGCACTCGCCTGCTAGGGGGTTCTGGGGGCATGCTTCCCCAGAAACATTTTTAAATCTATGTTATCTTAGGATGCATTTCCTGCTATTTTGAGTCAAAATCTAACAATATTCTCCTGACCAAAATTTCGTATTTATTAGCAAATATTTTCATAAAAATGTATCCTGTGATGAAATTTATGTATACAAGTTTACACATATATCAAATTCTTGCAAACTTTTGGATTACAGACAAAAATAGGCCTACAAATGGATTAACCAGAATTGTTCTTCGTAAACTCACTTTAGTTAGATGCCTTGCCGATTTCGCGTGGTCAAAGAGTGCCGCCTTTCCCCGAGATCCATAGTTCACAATGTCCTTGCAATATAAGCACTGAGCACGTCCGGTTCATCGCACTTTGCAATGAAATCGCTGATCAGTTCGTCTACTTCTACGATATTGTTGTTAATCTTCACCTTCAGTTTGATAGATATATCGAGCCAGGCCCAGTTCCACTTGTTTCTCACGCCCTTATCGATATCTTTCGCTAAAGAAGCATTCCTATCTTGAATAAGCTTTACCATGTCTGAAACTGTCAATAAAGAAACGTGTTAATTGAGAGCTACTGTGTTTTCTTTCCAGATTAGTCGCCGATAAACACAACCAATATAAACAGAATACGAGTTCAGAAACGCTCACAATAATTGAGGATCAGGGACTACATATTGTCGGCAAACAACACGTGCAGACGCCTATAATGGGCAATGTCATTGGTTGATGTTGTCAGCTGATAGTAGAGCTAGCCAATCTGGTGCCTTCACGCATTGGCAATATATTTTTCGCGGGAATTCTCTGCCTTGTACTGATAACTAGGTCAACGCAGAGACAAAAACCACGAGTACCTACCCCCCCCTATAATTTTCTCCCTGGATTTAAACGATTCACAGAAATGACCCTGGCGGCGCCAAAATCGGCGGAATTCCGCGGATCCGCGGAAAATTCCCATCCCTGGATATCTGAAGGGCATGGAAAAAAAGTATTTCACTGTGGGGTACTCTGCATGTGACAAAAAAAACTTGAACTTGAACCATGCTTGACGGTAGGAATACATGGTTCCTGGGATTAAAGGCCTCACATTTTCTCCTCCAAACATACTGCTGGGTATTCTGGCCAAACAGCTCAACAGAACTTTCCTCCGGTCTTATCTTTGTCCGTGGGATGTCAGATGAAACAAAACTTGAGCTTTTTGGCCACAATACCCTGCAATATGTTTATATATATATATATATATATATGTTTATATATATATATGTATATATATATATATATATATATATATATATATATATATATATATATATATATATATATATATATATATATATATATATATATATATATATATATATATATATATATACACACACACACACACACTATTTGGATTCAAGTCAGTAATGCAAATGGAACCATTATAATAACACTTACTTACCCAGCAACATTTCTACCACAGGTGCAATTAGGTCATTTTAGCTTCGAAAGACCAGACAATACACAGGGTGTGCTATCTACTGTGTCTGTGTGTCGTAATACTTCAAATATTTATTTAGCCTCAACACAGCTACCGGGCAAGTACTGTTGCCTAAATAGAAACACCTAATGCATGTATAAAGTACATAACGCTGTATGAGCATATGCATGTGAGTCTTACCCCACAGTAGATGTCCCCATTACAGATTTGAGGGGGCAGAGCGGTCGGGTCCATCGCTCTCTGCCTCATGAGGTCTTTATCTGCGGGATTCTGGGAAATGTCCACCACCTTGTACGGGATCTTCTTGGAGTCTAGGATACTGAAGATTCTGTTTTGGTTTTTCTTCATCTGCATCAAAGGAAAAGACCATGTCACCAGTGGAGAGTTTCTAGCAATAGATATGCAGGAGAAGTAAGGAATACTGTACCAATGTGTTACTGCTCACGCTGGAAAAAAACACAGTAACTGACATGTTTAACAAATAAACCTGAGGTTTGTGCGTTAAGGCCGGTACAAGAAGGTGCTGTGCTGCTTTGCTGAGAAAGTAGACAAGGTAAGCAGGTTTGGACGGGACATACCTGAGTGCCAGAGCACACCCACTAGTGTGACTAGTTGTGGCTTGTTGGCACACACACACACACACACACACACACACACACACACACACACACACACACACACACACACACACACACACACACACACACACAAAGTGCTTTAAAATAAACATGTACATATGTGACAACGTAAAAGAAATACATATTTATTGGTTGGCATGGACAACTGTAACAGCAACAACAACATGATGCAGCAATAAACAAAGCAAAGTAAA
Organism: Nerophis ophidion; assembly: GCF_033978795.1. Classification (NCBI taxonomy): domain Eukaryota; kingdom Metazoa; phylum Chordata; class Actinopteri; order Syngnathiformes; family Syngnathidae; genus Nerophis; species Nerophis ophidion. The sequence goes on along the minus strand of NW_026907141.1, from coordinate 1,469 downwards.
TATATAGTCGATGTGGTGTTAACTATCTGCTTTGGGAACATGCATCTCACTTGCAATTAAAAACATATTTTATTTCCTGAAAAGTTGCCACACCACTTCTTCGTTTGTTTTGCAAACACACTGAAGAGCATGTCAACATTTGGACTATTTATTAGGTGCACCTGCAGAATCTAATCGACAGTTCTTTTCAAGAGTCTAGAAGAACATGTTTTGCAGCCGGTTCCTTAAAAAAAAGCAAAAAAAAACTGTCATATAGACTTGGTATTGCGTGTCAAACTCATTTTGGTTCCCGGGCCACAATAAACCATAATTAAAGGTCCACTGGGTCGGACCACTACAATCAGAATCAGATTTATTGGCCAAGTATTTTTTATCACACAAATAATTTGACTTGGTATACTGTGCTCTCTTTGATTAATGGAAGGATCAATTTATAAGAGAAAAAGCGGTAGAAAATGGATGGATGGATGTCTTCGTGTAAAGAAATACAAGTCCATAGGAAAATCTTCACATCCAATTAAATATCCATCTACAAAATATATCATTAACCACCACGGATTTCTCAAGACAACATTTTTCACAAATACAAAAAACTTTAAGTCACAGGTATTTGGAACAAAAAATATACCGTAATAACATAATACATCTTTTCTTGTCTATGCATGTCCTTGCTAGATGTTGTACTTTTTGCCTTGACAAGTGATATCAAATACTAAATTATATTCGCTGACTCATGTTGGTTACACACCAATCACAGCGGCTTTGCATTAATCTCTGTAAATAAATAGGAAGTGATCCATTTCTCTTTAAAAACTACTTTTGTCCACCACTTTTGGGTGTGCAGGTGAGTAGAAACAAACAAACAAAAAAAAACTATAAAAAAAGGTTAAAAGGCAGGCTACGCCTTAAACTAGCAAAAGGTGTATTACTAACAACAAACCTAATTACCACAGTACACGCCTATGCTCTAACCAGAGTTACCAGGTTCACACCATACATGCTCTTTCTTACTTTCAAAAAATGACTAAGCGGGCAAGATTGAGCCCCCTTACGCAGCAACATTAAGCCTGTTTGTTTTGGGGGCCACATTTTCAGTAAGCTAATGACCGGGGGGCCGAGATTGTCCCTTCACTATTAGTCTTATTTCGTATATTGTGGACAACCAGCGTCCTCAACAGTGGACATTTGATTTTGGTGCATTTATTTTGTCGGATGTACCGAAGAGCTCAGTTGTATTTAAGGACCTGCTGCAAAAATAGTAGTCAAAGATCATCTCTATGACAGCACTCTAGTGTTTTAAAGAATCTGCTGCAAAAAATAATGAGACTCTCACAAATTATTTCATTTGAACCTGCGACCACCAGTTGAATAGCCTAAATGATGAAAAAGAGAGGACTTAAAAAGGAATCTTGAGGACAAGTCGCCACCTCATCGCAGGGCCAGTCCAGGGTGTACCCTGCCTTCCGCCC
>NW_026907140.1:0-121495 GCF_033978795.1 Nerophis ophidion | reverse complement strand
ATGGGTAACTACACATGTGTGATGGTATGGGGGTGTATTAGTGGCCAAGACATGGGTAACTTACACATGTGTGATGGTATGGGGGTGTATTAGTACCCAAGGCATGGGTAACTTACGCATGTGTGATGGTATGGGGGTGTATTAGTGGCCAAAACATGGGTACCTTACACATGTGTGATGGTATGGGGGTGTATTAGTGCCCAAGGCATGGGTAACTTACACATGTGTGATGGTATGGGGGTGTATTAGTGGCCAAAACATGGGTACCTTACACATGTGTGATGGTATGGGGGTGTATTAGTGAACAAGGCATGGGTAACTTACACATGTGTGATGGTATGGGGGTGTATTAGTGCCCAAGACATGGGTAACTTACACATGTGTGATGGTATGGGGGTGTATTAGTGCCCAAGGCATCGGTAACTTACACATGTGTGATGGTATGGGGGTGTATTAGTGGCCAAACATGGGTACCTTACACATGTGTGATGGTATGGGGGTGTATTAGTGCCCAAGGCATGGGTAACTTACACATGTGTGATGGTATGGGGGTGTATTAGTGCCCAAGGCATGGGTAACTTACACATGTGTGATGGTATGGGGGTGTATTAGTGCCCAAGGCATGGGTAACTTACACATGTGTGATGGTATGGGGGTGTATTAGTGGCCAAAACATGGGTACCTTACACATGTGTGATGGTATGGGGGTGTATTAGTGCCCAAGGCATGGGTAACTTACACATGTGTGATGGTATGGGGGTGTATTAGTGCCAAGACATGGGTAACTTACACATGTGTGATGGTATGGGGGTGTATTAGTGGCCAAAACATGGGTACCTTACACATGTGTGATGGTATGGGGGTGTATTAGTGCCCAAGGCATGGGTAACTTACACATGTGTGATGTTATGGGGGTGTATTAGTGCCCAAGACATGGGTAACTTACACATGTGTGATGGTATGGGGGTGTATTAGTGGCCAAAACATGGGTACCTTACACATGTGTGATGGTATGGGGGTGTATTAGTGCCCAAGACATGGGTAACTTACACATGTGTGATGGTATGGGGGTGTATTAGTGAACAAGGCATGGGTAACTTACACATGTGTGATGGTATGGGGGTGTATTAGTGCCCAAGACATGGGTAACTTACACATGTGTGATGGTATGGGGGTGTATTAGTGCCCAAGGCATGGGTAACTTACACATGTGTGATGGTATGGGGGTGTATTAGTGGCCAAAACATGGGTACCTTACACATGTGTGATGGTATGGGGGTGTATTAGTGCCCAAGGCATGGGTAACTTACACATGTGTGATGGTTTGGGGGTGTATTAGTGCCCAAGGCATGGGTAACTTACACATGTGTGATGGTATGGGGGTGTATTAGTGGCCAAGACATGGGTAACTTACACATGTGTGATGGTATGGGGGTGTATTAGTACCCAAGGCATGGGTAACTTACACATGTGTGATGGTATGGGGGTGTATTAGTGCCAAAACATGGGTACCTTACACATGTGTGATGGTATGGGGGTGTATTAGTGCCCAAGGCATGGGTAACTTACACATGTGTGATGGTATGGGGGGTGTATTAGTGCCCAAGCATGGGTAACTTACACATGTGTGATGGTATGGGGGTGTATTAGTGGCCAAAACATGGGTAACTTACACATGTGTGATGGTATGGGGGTGTATTAGTGGCCAAAACATGGGTACCTTACACATGTGTGATGGTATGGGGGTGTATTAGTGCCCAAGGCATGGGTAACTTACACATGTGTGATGGTATGGGGTGTATTAGTGCCCAAGGCATGGGTAACTTACACATGTGTGATGGTATGGGGGTGAATTAGTGCCCAAGGCATGGGTAACTTACACATGTGTGATGGTATGGGGGTGTATTAGTGGCCAAAACATGGGTACCTTACACATGTGTGATGGTATGGGGGTGTATTAGTGCCCAAGGCATGGGTAACTTACACATGTGTGATGGTATGGGGGTGTATTAGTGGCCAAAACATGGGTACCTTACACATGTGTGATGGTATGGGGGTGTATTAGTGCCCAAGGCATGGGTAACTTACACATGTGTGATGGTATGGGGGTGTATTAGTGCCCAAGGCATGGGTAACTTACACATGTGTGATGGTATGGGGGTGTATTAGTGGCCAAGACATGGGTAACTTACACATGTGTGATGGTATGGGGGTGTATTAGTACCCAAGGCATGGGTAACGTACACATGTGTGATGGTATGGGGGTGTATTAGTGGCCAAAACATGGGTACCTTACACATGTGTGATGGTATGGGGGTGTATTAGTGCCCAAGGCATGGGTAACTTACACATGTGTGATGGTATGGGGGTGTATTAGTGCCCAAGGCATGGGTAACTTACACATGTGTGATGGTATGGGGGTGTATTAGTGGCCAAAACATGGGTAACTTACACATGTGTGATGGTATGGGGGTGTATTAGTGGCCAACACATGGGTACCTTACACATGTGTGATGGTATGGGGGTGTATTAGTGCCCAAGGCATGGGTAACTTACACATGTGTGATGGTATGGGGGTGTATTAGTGCCCAAGGCATGGGTAACTTACACATGTGTGATGGTATGGGGGTGTATTAGTGCCCAAGGCATGGGTAACTTACACATGTGTGATGGTATGGGGGTGTATTAGTGGCCAAAACATGGGTACCTTACACATGTGTGATGGTATGGGGGTGTATTAGTGCCCAAGGCATGGGTAACTTACACATGTGTGATGGTATGGGGGTGTATTAGTGCCCAAGGCATGGGTAACTTACATATGTGTGATGGTATGGGGGTGTATTAGTGCCCAAGGCATGGGTAACTTACACATGTGTGATGGTATGGGGGTGTATTAGTGAACAAGACATGGGTAACTTACACATGTGTGATGGTATGGGGGTGTATTAGTGCCCAAGACATGGGTAACTTACACATCTCTGATGGTATGGGGGTGTATTAGTGCCCAAGACATGGGTAACTTACACATGTGTGATGGTATGGGGGTGTATTAGTGCCCAAGGCATGGGTAATTTACACATGTGTGATGGTATGGGGGTGTATTAGTGCCCAAGACATGGGTAACTTACACATGTGTGATGGTATGGGGTGTATTAGTGCCCAAGGCATGGGTAACTTACACATGTGTGATGGTATGGGGGTGTATTAGTGCCCAAGACATGGGTAACTTACATATGTGTGATGGTATGGGGGTGTATTAGTGCCCAAGGCATGGGTAACTTACACATGTGTGATGGTATGGGGGTGTATTAGTGGCCAAAACATGGGTACCTTACACATGTGTGATGGTATGGGGGTGTATTAGTGCCCAAGGCATGGGTAACTTACACATGTGTGATGGTATGGGGGTGTATTAGTGCCCAAGGCATGGGTAACTTACACATGTGTGATGGTATGGGGTGTATTAGTGCCCAAGGCATGGGTAACTTACACATCTCTGATGGTATGGGGGTGTATTAGTGCCCAAGACATGGGTAACTTACACATGTGTGATGGTATGGGGGTGTATTAGTGCCCAAGGCATGGGTAATTTACACATGTGTGATGGTATGGGGGTGTATTAGTGCCCAAGACATGGGTAACTTACACATGTGTGATGGTATGGGGGTGTATTAGTGCCCAAGGCATGGGTAACTTACACATGTGTGATGGTATGGGGGTGTATTAGTGGCCAAAACATGGGTACCTTACACATGTGTGATGGTATGGGGGTGTATTAGTGCCCAAGGCATGGGTAACTTACACATGTGTGATGGTATGGGGGTGTATTAGTGCCCAAGGCATGGGTAACTTACACATGTGTGATGGTATGGGGGTGTATTAGTGCCCAAGGCATGGGTAACTTACACATGTGTGATGGTATGGGGGTGTATTAGTGCCCAAGGCATGGGTAACTTACACATGTGTGATGGTATGGGGGTGTATTAGTGCCCAAGGCATGGGTAACTTACACATGTGTGATGGTATGGGGGTGTATTAGTGCCCAAAACATGGGTAACTTACACATGTGTGATGGTATGGGGGTGTATTAGTGCCCAAGGCATGGGTAACTTACACATGTGTGATGGTATGGGGGTGTATTAGTGGCCAAAACATGGATACCTTACACATGTGTGATGGTATGGGGGTGTATTAGTGCCCAAGGCATGGGTAACTTACACATGTGTGATGGTATGGGGGTGTATTAGTGCCCAAGGCATGGGTAACTTACACATGTGTGATGGTATGGGGGTGTATTAGTGCCCAAGGCATGGGTAACTTACACATGTGTGATGGTATGGGGGTGTATTAGTGCCCAAGGCATGGGTAACTTACACATGTGTGATGGTATGGGGGTGTATTAGTGGCCAAAACATGGGTACCTTACACATGTGTGATGGTATGGGGGTGTATTAGTGCCCAAGGCATGGGTAACTTACACATGTGTGATGGTATGGGGGTGTATTAGTGGCCAAAACATGGGTACCTTACACATGTGTGATGGTATGGGGGTGTATTAGTGGCCAAAACATGGGTACCTTACACATGTGTGATGGTATGGGGGTGTATTAGTGCCCAAGACATGGGTAACTTACACATGTGTGATGGTATGGGGGTGTATTAGTGAACAAGGCATGGGTAACTTACACATGTGTGATGGTATGGGGGTGTATTAGTGCCCAAGACATGGGTAACTTACACATGTGTGATGGTATGGGGGTGTATTAGTGCCCAAGGCATGGGTAACTTACACATGTGTGATGGTATGGGGGTGTATTAGTGCCCAAGGCATGGTAACTTACACATGTGTGATGGTATGGGGGTGTATTAGTGCCCAAGGCATGGGTAACTTACACATGTGTGATGGTATGGGGGTGTATTAGTGGCCAAAACATGGGTACCTTACACATGTGTGATGGTATGGGGGTGTATTAGTGCCCAAGGCATGGGTAACTTACACATGTGTGATGGTATGGGGGTGTATTAGTGCCCAAGGCATGGGTAACTTACACATGTGTGATGGTATGGGGGTGTATTAGTGCCCAAGGCATGGGTAACTTACACATGTGTGATGGTATGGGGGGTGTATTAGTACCCAAGGCATGGGTAACTTACACATGTGTGATGGTATGGGGGTGTATTAGTGGCCAAAACATGGGTACCTTACACATGTGTGATGGTATGGGGGTGTATTAGTGCCCAAGGCATGGGTAACTTACACATGTGTGATGGTATGGGGGTGTATTAGTGCCCAAGGCATGGGTAACTTACACATGTGTGATGGTATGGGGGTGTATTAGTGGCCAAAACATGGGTACCTTACACATGTGTGATGGTATGGGGGTGTATTAGTGGCCAAAACATGGGTACCTTACACATGTGTGATGGTATGGGGGTGTATTAGTGCCCAAGACATGGGTAACTTACACATGTGTGATGGTATGGGGGTGTATTAGTGAACAAGGCATGGGTAACTTACACATGTGTGATGGTATGGGGGTGTATTAGTGCCCAAGACATGGGTAACTTACACATGTGTGATGGTATGGGGGTGTATTAGTGCCCAAGGCATGGGTAACTTACACATGTGTGATGGTATGGGGGTGTATTAGTGCCCAAGGCATGGGTAACTTACACATGTGTGATGGTATGGGGGTGTATTAGTGCCCAAGGCATGGGTAACTTACACATGTGTGATGGTATGGGGGTGTATTAGTGGCCAAAACATGGGTACCTTACACATGTGTGATGGTATGGGGGTGTATTAGTGCCCAAGGCATGGGTAACTTACACATGTGTGATGGTATGGGGGTGTATTAGTGCCCAAGGCATGGGTAACTTACACATGTGTGATGGTATGGGGGTGTATTAGTGCCCAAGGCATGGGTAACTTACACATGTGTGATGGTATGGGGGTGTATTAGTACCCAAGGCATGGGTAACTTACACATGTGTGATGGTATGGGGGTGTATTAGTGGCCAAAACATGGGTACCTTACACATGTGTGATGGTATGGGGGTGTATTAGTGCCCAAGGCATGGGTAACTTACACATGTGTGATGGTATGGGGGTGTATTAGTGCCCAAGGCATGGGTAACTTACACATGTGTGATGGTATGGGGGTGTATTAGTGGCCAAGACATGGGTAACTTACACATGTGTGATGGTATGGGGGTGTATTAGTACCAAGGCATGGGTAACTTACGCATGTGTGATGGTATGGGGGTGTATTAGTGGCCAAAACATGGGTACCTTACACATGTGTGATGGTATGGGGGTGTATTAGTGCCCAAGACATGGGTAACTTACACATGTGTGATGGTATGGGGGTGTATTAGTGAACAAGGCATGGGTAACTTACACATGTGTGATGGTATGGGGGTGTATTAGTGCCCAAGACATGGGTAACTTACACATGTGTGATGGTATGGGGGTGTATTAGTGCCCAAGGCATGGGTAACTTACACATGTGTGATGGTATGGGGGTGTATTAGTGCCCAAGGCATGGGTAACTTACACATGTGTGATGGTATGGGGGTGTATTAGTGCCCAAGGCATGGGTAACTTACACATGTGTGATGGTATGGGGGTGTATTAGTGGCCAAAACATGGGTACCTTACACATGTGTGATGGTATGGGGGTGTATTAGTGCCAAGGCATGGGTAACTTACACATGTGTGATGGTATGGGGTGTATTAGTGCCCAAGGCATGGGTAACTTACACATGTGTGATGGTATGGGGGTGTATTAGTGCCCAAGGCATGGGTAACTTACACATGTGTGATGGTATGGGGGTGTATTAGTACCCAAGGCATGGGTAACTTACACATGTGTGATGGTATGGGGGTGTATTAGTGGCCAAAACATGGGTACCTTACACATGTGTGATGGTATGGGGGTGTATTAGTGCCCAAGGCATGGGTAACTTACACATGTGTGATGGTATGGGGGTGTATTAGTGCCCAAGGCATGGGTAACTTACACATGTGTGATGGTATGGGGGTGTATTAGTGGCCAAGACATGGGTAACTTACACATGTGTGATGGTATGGGGGTGTATTAGTACCCAAGGCATGGGTAACTTACGCATGTGTGATGGTATGGGGGTGTATTAGTGGCCAAAACATGGGTACCTTACACATGTGTGATGGTATGGGGGTGTATTAGTGCCCAAGGCATGGGTAACTTACACATGTGTGATGGTATGGGGGTGTATTAGTGGCCAAAACATGGGTACCTTACACATGTGTGATGGTATGGGGGTGTATTAGTGAACAAGGCATGGGTAACTTACACATGTGTGATGGTATGGGGGTGTATTAGTGCCCAAGACATGGGTAACTTACACATGTGTGATGGTATGGGGGTGTATTAGTGGCCAAAACATGGGTACCTTACACATGTGTGATGGTATGGGGGTGTATTAGTGAACAAGGCATGGGTAACTTACACATGTGTGATGGTATGGGGGTGTATTAGTGCCCAAGACATGGGTAACTTACACATGTGTGATGGTATGGGGGTGTATTAGTGCCCAAGGCATGGGTAACTTACACATGTGTGATGGTATGGGGGTGTATTAGTGGCCAAAACATGGGTACCTTACACATGTGTGATGGTATGGGGGTGTATTAGTGCCCAAGGCATGGGTAACTTACACATGTGTGATGGTATGGGGGTGTATTAGTGCCCAAGGGCATGGGTAACTTACACATGTGTGATGGTATGGGGGTGTATTAGTGGCCAAGACATGGGTAACTTACACATGTGTGATGGTATGGGGGTGTATTAGTGGCCAAAACATGGGTACCTTACACATGTGTGATGGTATGGGGGTGTATTAGTGCCCAAGGCATGGGTAACTTACACATGTGTGATGTTATGGGGGGTGTATTAGTGCCCAAGACATGGGTAACTTACACATGTGTGATGGTATGGGGGTGTATTAGTGCCCAAGACATGGGTAACTTACACATGTGTGATGGTATGGGGGTGTATTAAGTGGCCAAGACATGGGTAACTTACACATGTGTGATGGTATGGGGGTGTATTAGTGGCCAAAACATGGGTACCTTACACATGTGTGATGGTATGGGGGTGTATTAGTGCCCAAGGCATGGGTAACTTACACATGTGTGATGTTATGGGGGTGTATTAGTGCCCAAGACATGGGTAACTTACACATGTGTGATGGTATGGGGGTGTATTAGTGCCCAAGGCATGGGTAACTTACACATGTGTGATGGTATGGGGGTGTATTAGTGGCCAAAACATGGGTACCTTACACATGTGTGATGGTATGGGGGTGTATTAGTGCCCAAGGCATGGGTAACTTACACATGTGTGATGGTATGGGGGTGTATTAGTGCCCAAGGCATGGGTAACTTACACATGTGTGATGGTATGGGGGTGTATTAGTGCCCAAGGCATGGGTAACTTACACATGTGTGATGGTATGGGGGTGTATTAGTGCCCAAGGCATGGGTAACTTACACATGTGTGATGGTATGGGGGTGTATTAGTGGCCAAAACATGGGTACCTTACACATGTGTGATGGTATGGGGGTGTATTAGTGCCCAAGGCATGGGTAACTTACACATGTGTGATGGTATGGGGGTGTATTAGTGCCCAAGGCATGGGTAACTTACACATGTGTGATGGTATGGGGGTGTATTAGTGCCCAAGGCATGGGTAACTTACACATGTGTGATGGTATGGGGGTGTATTAGTGGCCAAAACATGGGTACCTTACACATGTGTGATGGTATGGGGGTGTATTAGTGCCAAGGCATGGGTAACTTACACATGTGTGATGGTATGGGGGTGTATTAGTGCCCAAGGCATGGGTAACTTACACATGTGTGATGGTATGGGGGTGTATTAGTGGCCAAGACATGGGTAACTTACACATGTGTGATGGTATGGGGGTGTATTAGTACCCAAGGCATGGGTAACTTACGCATGTGTGATGGTATGGGGGTGTATTAGTGGCCAAAACATGGGTACCTTACACATGTGTGATGGTATGGGGGTGTATTAGTGCCCAAGGCATGGGTAACTTACACATGTGTGATGGTATGGGGGTGTATTAGTGGCCAAAACATGGGTACCTTACACATGTGTGATGGTATGGGGGTGTATTAGTGAACAAGGCATGGGTAACTTACACATGTGTGATGGTATGGGGGTGTATTAGTGCCCAAGACATGGGTAACTTACACATGTGTGATGGTATGGGGGTGTATTAGTGCCCAAGGCATGGGTAACTTACACATGTGTGATGGTATGGGGGTGTATTAGTGGCCAAAACATGGGTACCTTACACATGTGTGATGGTATGGGGGTGTATTAGTGCCCAAGGCATGGGTAACTTACACATGTGTGATGGTATGGGGGTGTATTAGTGCCCAAGGCATGGGTAACTTACACATGTGTGATGGTATGGGGGTGTATTAGTGCCCAAGGCATGGGTAACTTACACATGTGTGATGGTATGGGGGTGTATTAGTGGCCAAAACATGGGTACCTTACACATGTGTGATGGTATGGGGGTGTATTAGTGCCCAAGGCATGGGTAACTTACACATGTGTGATGGTATGGGGGTGTATTAGTGGCCAAGACATGGGTAACTTACACATGTGTGATGGTATGGGGGTGTATTAGTGCCAAAACATGGGTACCTTACACATGTGTGATGGTATGGGGGTGTATTAGTGCCCAGGCATGGGTAACTTACACATGTGTGATGTTATGGGGGTGTATTAGTGCCCAAGACATGGGTAACTTACACATGTGTGATGGTATGGGGGTGTATTAGTGGCCAAAACATGGGTACCTTACACATGTGTGATGGTATGGGGGTGTATTAGTGCCCAAGACATGGGTAACTTACACATGTGTGATGGTATGGGGGTGTATTAGTGAACAAGGCATGGGTAACTTACACATGTGTGATGGTATGGGGGTGTATTAGTGCCAAGACATGGGTAACTTACACATGTGTGATGGTATGGGGGTGTATTAGTGCCCAAGGCATGGGTAACTTACACATGTGTGATGGTATGGGGGTGTATTAGTGGCCAAAACATGGGTACCTTACACATGTGTGATGGTATGGGGGTGTATTAGTGCCCAAGGCATGGGTAACTTACACATGTGTGATGGTTTGGGGGTGTATTAGTGCCCAAGGCATGGGTAACTTACACATGTGTGATGGTATGGGGGTGTATTAGTGGCCAAGACATGGGTAACTTACACATGTGTGATGGTATGGGGGTGTATTAGTACCCAAGGCATGGTAACTTACACATGTGTGATGGTATGGGGGTGTATTAGTGGCCAAAACATGGGTACCTTACACATGTGTGATGGTATGGGGGTGTATTAGTGCCCAAGGCATGGGTAACTTACACATGTGTGATGGTATGGGGGTGTATTAGTGCCCAAGGCATGGGTAACTTACACATGTGTGATGGTATGGGGGTGTATTAGTGGCCAAACATGGGTAACTTACACATGTGTGATGGTATGGGGGTGTATTAGTGGCCAAAACATGGGTACCTTACACATGTGTGATGGTATGGGGGTGTATTAGTGCCCAAGGCATGGGTAACTTACACATGTGTGATGGTATGGGGGTGTATTAGTGCCCAAGGCATGGGTAACTTACACATGTGTGATGGTATGGGGGTGTATTAGTGCCCAAGGCATGGGTAACTTACACATGTGTGATGGTATGGGGGTGTATTAGTGGCCAAAACATGGGTACCTTACACATGTGTGATGGTATGGGGGTGTATTAGTGCCCAAGGCATGGGTAACTTACACATGTGTGATGGTATGGGGGTGTATTAGTGGCCAAAACATGGGTACCTTACACATGTGTGATGGTATGGGGGTGTATTAGTGCCCAAGGCATGGGTAACTTACACATGTGTGATGGTATGGGGGTGTATTAGTGCCCAAGGCATGGGTAACTTACACATGTGTGATGGTATGGGGGTGTATTAGTGGCCAAGACATGGGTAACTTACACATGTGTGATGGTATGGGGGTGTATTAGTACCCAAGGCATGGGTAACGTACACATGTGTGATGGTATGGGGGTGTATTAGTGGCCAAAACATGGGTACCTTACACATGTGTGATGGTATGGGGGTGTATTAGTGCCCAAGGCATGGGTAACTTACACATGTGTGATGGTATGGGGGTGTATTAGTGCCAAGGCATGGGTAACTTACACATGTGTGATGGTATGGGGGTGTATTAGTGGCCAAAACATGGGTAACTTACACATGTGTGATGGTATGGGGGTGTATTAGTGGCCAACACATGGGTACCTTACACATGTGTGATGGTATGGGGGTGTATTAGTGCCCAAGGCATGGGTAACTTACACATGTGTGATGGTATGGGGGTGTATTAGTGCCCAAGGCATGGGGTAACTTACACATGTGTGATGGTATGGGGGTGTATTAGTGCCCAAGGCATGGGTAACTTACACATGTGTGATGGTATGGGGGTGTATTAGTGGCCAAAACATGGGTACCTTACACATGTGTGATGGTATGGGGGTGTATTAGTGCCCAAGGCATGGGTAACTTACACATGTGTGATGGTATGGGGGTGTATTAGTGCCCAAGGCATGGGTAACTTACACATGTGTGATGGTATGGGGGTGTATTAGTGGCCAAGACATGGGTAACTTACACATGTGTGATGGTATGGGGGTGTATTAGTACCCAAGGCATGGGTAACTTACACATGTGTGATGGTATGGGGGTGTATTAGTGGCCAAAACATGGGTACCTTACACATGTGTGATGGTATGGGGGTGTATTAGTGCCCAAGGCATGGGTAACTTACACATGTGTGATGGTATGGGGGTGTATTAGTGCCCAAGGCATGGGTAACTTACACATGTGTGATGGTATGGGGGTGTATTAGTGGCCAAAACATGGGTACCTTACACATGTGTGATGGTATGGGGGTGTATTAGTGCCCAAGGCATGGGTAACTTACACATGTGTGATGGTATGGGGGTGTATTAGTGCCCAAGGCATGGGTAACTTACACATGTGTGATGGTATGGGGGTGTATTAGTGGCCAAAACATGGGTAACTTACACATGTGTGATGGTATGGGGGTGTATTAGTGGCCAAAACATGGGTACCTTACACATGTGTGATGGTATGGGGTGTATTAGTGCCCAAGGCATGGGTAACTTACACATGTGTGATGGTATGGGGGTGTATTAGTGCCCAAGACATGGGTAACTTACACATGTGTGATGGTATGGGGGTGTATTAGTGGCCAGAACATGGGTACCTTACACATGTGTGATGGTATGGGGGTGTATTAGTGCCCAAGGCATGGGTAACTTACACATGTGGGATGGTATGGGGGTGTATTAGTGCCCGAGGCATGGGTAACTTACACATGTGTGATGGTATGGGGGTGTATTAGTGGCCAGAACATGGGTACCTTACACATGTGTGATGGTATGGGGGTGTATTAGTGCCCAAGGCATGGGTAACTTACACATGTGTGATGGTATGGGGGTGTATTAGTGCCCAAGGCATGGGTAACTTACACATGTGTGATGGTATGGGGGTGTATTAGTGCCCGAGGCATGGGTAACTTACACATGTGTGATGGTATGGGGGTGTATTAGTGGCCAAAACATGGGTACCTTACACATGTGTGATGGTATGGGGGTGTATTAGTGCCCAAGACATGGGTAACTTACACATGTGTGATGGTATGGGGGTGTATTAGTGCCCAAGACATGGGTAACTTACACATGTGTGATGGTATGGGGGTGTATTAGTGCCCAAGACATGGGTAACTTACACATCTGTGAAGGCACCATTAATGCTTAAAGGTACATACAGGTTTTGGAACAACATATGTTGCCAACCAAGCAACATTTTCTTTCATGGATGCCCCTGCTTATTTCAGCAAGACAATGCCAAGCAACATTCTGCACGGTAACAGCGTGGCTTCTTAGTAAAAGAGTGCTGGTATCAATGATGTGCAGCAGGGAAGTGCACACTGAAAATGTGTGACGCATTATGAAGCCTAAACGCCCACAACAGAGACCCCGGACTGTTGAACAACTTAAGTTGTACATCAAGCAAGAAAGGGAAATAATTCCACCTGAAAAGCTTCCAAAATTGGTTTCCTCAGCTCCCAAACATTTACTGAGTGTTGTTAAAAGGAAAGGCCATGTAACACACTGGTAAAAATGCCCCTGTGCCAACTTTTTTGCAATGTGTTGCTCCCATTAAATTGTAATTTAATGATTATTCGGCAAAAAAAAAAAAAAAAAACGTTCCTCTTTCCAAACGTGAAATATCTTGTCTTTGCAGTCTATTCAATTAAATATAAGTTGAAAAGGATTTTCAAATCATTGTATTCTGTTTTTATTTACCATTTACACAAGGTGCCAACTTCACTGGTTTTGGATTTTATCGAAGATATCTTCTATAAAAGATGTATCAATATACCTTATCTATTAAAAAACTAGCACCATCATAAAAAAAAGCTAGCAAAGCTGCAATTCTGTTCAATTAGTTTTAATCAGCCCCTTAAGTCATCAAGCAGTTACAAAAGTATAACATGACATTGCTAATAATTGTATTTCTAAATATGTTGACACACAGACTGTTGTTGCAGCACCCCCCCCCGCCCCCCCCACACACCTTTCTCGCAGCCATTTGTGTGCAACTGTCCGAGTTTGCACATATTTTCTGTACGTGCAATATAAGGACGCAAAACAGTCTTAATAAATCCCACTGAAAAGCAGTACATGGTTTCTTTGCATGTCTTCCCTAGTACTGTAGACATTGTAGTCTTCATCATTCATACATTCTGCATAAACATGAACACGCTAAATGGATTGCACTCAGTATTTTGCACATCCAAAAAATGCAATCATCTGCACACAAGCTTAGTGGATCAGCTTTGGGGGAACTATCATGTTTGCAGGTGTTTAACCACATGCGAGACTTTAGTAGATAAGTCCCACAATGGTTTAAACACACTATGGCACTATAATCCATTTAAATGTAGACTTTATATCGGGGGTGTCCACTCTGTTCTCATTTTATAAACCCATAAAGTATGTACTTTAAAAAATTACTTTTTGATTTCAGATGATATTTTTGGGCTTGGGTGTTTCGGCCTTTTTTCCAGGTCCTGGTGATTTGACCCACCTGCCCTTGGTTGGGAATAAGGAAGCTTTATAATCAGGGACAGGATTTATTTAGTTTTACTTTGCTTTTTGTGCTTTATGCTCTCCTAGCCCCGCCTGCCCCGTGTGCACTTCCCTGCTGCACATCATTGATTTAGTTTTTTCCTGCCCTTTGCCTGCCGTCTCTAAATCCTGGGATCCAGTCAAACACCAGCCCCTTAAGATACATTCCACATGTTTTTTTTAAAATTATACTTTTAATGTTTTGTTTTAATAACAGTACCGTATTTTCTGAACCATAGGGCGCACCGAACTATAAGGTGCAGTGCCGAGGAGTGGGTTTAGTCAGGTCTATTTTCATACAAAAGGAGCATCAGATTATAGGGCGCATTTAAGGGGTCATATTTTATTTCATTTTTCTAAATGTAAAACATTTCCTTGTGGTCTACATAACGTGTAAAAGATGCGTCTTAAAGTCAAAAAATGCCGTAGTGAAGTGAATTATATTTATATAGCACTCTTCTCTAGCGACTCAACGCACTTTACATCTTGAAACCCAATGTCCAAGTTACATTTTTAAAGCAGTGTGGGTGGCACTGGGAGCAGGTGGGTAAAGTGTCTTGCCCAAGGACACAACTGCAGTCACTAGGATGGCAGAAGCGGGGATTGAACCTGGAACCCTCAAGTTGCTGGCATGGCCACTCTACCAAATAAGCTATACCCTAAACAAATGATTAGGGCCCACAAATGGCCTCCTAACTCGACTTTATACAACCCTGGTTAATATTTTCCACAACTAGCGACATTTTGTCGCTTTGGAGGGTTTCATTTGATGATTCAAGCCCTAATTGTTGGAGAGAAAATGTAGTGTAGGGTCACACAGAGCCCCCGGTATCACACAGTACAGGATCCTTCATTGAAGATCTCAAACTGGTAGCTGGGCCACACAGAGTCCTCGGTATCACACAGTACAGGATCCTTCATTGAAGATCTCAAACTGGTAGCTGGGCCACACAGAGTCCTCGGTATCACACAGTACAGGATCCTTTAGCTGGGCCACACAGAGTCGCCGGTATCACACAGTACAGGATCCTTCATTGAAGATCTCAAACTGGTAGCTGGGCCACACAGAGTCCTCGGTATCACACAGTACAGGATCCTTTAGCTGGGCCACACAGAGTCGCCGGTATCACACAGTACAGGATCCTTCATTGAGGATCTCAAACTGGTAGTTGGCACACCTGAGGGCGACCATGGAGCAAAGATTCATGCTGCGAGTCATCTGGCCTCGAGTCAGCTTGAGGCAGAACATGTGCTCCGTGGCTGGAGGACAATCCCGAGCTGCTCTGCATTCACATTTTGTGGAGGCTGAGGACACGGCACACAGGGCAGACATCTTTGTTTCAGTGCTTTCAGTAAAAAGAAGAGATGTTTCCCCACTTACACGAGCAGCTCTCCCATTCGTAACAAACATTGAGGTCGCACGGCTCCCGAACAGAACTCTTCAAGGCCCACGCGGCTCGGAACCTGGCCCACTCCAGTTCAGCCGGACCTACAGCGTCGCAAGCGCCGTCGCTCAGGAAGAGGAGGGGGTCGCCGTGGCAACGGGCAGCGTGGAAGGAGCAGAGGGACATCGGCACGGTGACGTTGACGTCGGTGTTCAGGACGCACAGACTCTCCGGTTCGGTTCTGGTTGTAGAAACACAGGCACAGTACGTTTAGTGTTCTCTTGAGACCAGTAGAAACGTCGACTCACACCGGAGTCAATGAAGAGAACGTCGTTGTAAGCTTGGCCATTTACTTTTGACATTTCTTCATAGACAAGATGGTGAAAAACTGAAAAGATCAAAGAGACACAAACACACTTAATACCTCTCTACATATTTGTCTACAATGACATATAAAATGTAACTGTAATGTCCCAAAATGTCCAGCAGAGGGAGACTCCCATCTGCCCGAATGACTTGAACACAGTGTATCTAATTCGACAATTTTACAATAAAACTAATAAAAATGTCAATCAATCAATCAATATTCAACTTATCAGCTTTTTTTTAAGGTGTCTGACATGTTGTGAACTTGCTAAAGACAACTTACGGCATTGCTTCTTCGCCGCTTTGTGTAGAATGGCAACAGAAATGACTACAGAAGACCGCAACATGTATGACTTGCTTTCGAACGAATACCGGAAGTCAACCGACATGAAGTCATTTAGCGGAAGTGACATCATCTAACTGCTGTTTACCGATTATTGCATACAATAAATATAAACAACTTTATCTCCAAATTAAAGCATTGCAGTCACTAATACAAAGTTTTATGTAAAGAATATTAACAATTGACTTCAGGACAACTCAGTAGGTACAAGTCAGTTGAATCTAATCCAGTTATTACGGTCACTTGTTGCAAATGTTTATCTTCAAATCAGAGGAAATTAATTGATTACCATGAATTGATTAACGTGGACCCCGACTTAAACAAGTTGAAAAACTTATTGGGGTGTTAGTAACACCCCAATGTTACCACTAAATGGTAACACTGTTACCATTTATGGAATATGTATTGAACTGTGCAATCTACAAGTAAAAGTTTCAATCAATCAATCAATCAATCAATCAATCAAAACACCAACGCGAGGAAAGGCTTTTGGAGGGGGAGGAGTCAGCGATGCATAAGGTGACGCCTTCACACTGCAGCCCAATTTAGGCTTAATTAATGTCAAAGTGTGTGCAGCAAGCTGTTGTAGATCTTTGATCAGTCTGTAGTGGTCAGTGCCCTGTACTTTGCAGTTCTTTGTTGGGCCAGCAGCACCAGCAACAAGGGACTCAAAGCAGATTGATAAAGTGATCTGAAAAGAAACACTGGCCATCACAGACAATCCTGCCCACCGACTCCAGCAGACAATTGAGGGACGGCGGAGCTCATACTCCAACAACCTCCTTCAGCTTTGTTCCCACACTGTTTGATTCGAGACCTTCTTCATTCTGGACTCCATCCAGCTGTATAATCACTCGCCATACAGCAATGTATATTCTGAGTTTTACAAGAAACATGTGCTTTTGTAAGGTTTGAAACACATTTTTTTTTACTCAATATGATAGTAATGTCTGCGATGAGGTGACGACTTGTCCAGGGTGTACGCTGCCTTCTGCCCGATTGTAGCTGATATAGGTACCAGAGCCCTCCGCTGTCCCAAAAGGGAATAAGCGGTAGAAAATGGATGATAGTAATGTTTTTAGAATCCTGAGAAAATGTGTTTGAAGCAATAAATGACAAATAAATAAATGGATGATACTTCTGTAGCACTTTTCTACCTTCACTCTACTCAAAGCACTTTGACACTATTTCCACATTCACCCATTCACACACACATTCACACACTGATGGCAGGAGTTACCATGCAAGGCCCTAACCATGACTCATCAGGGATTGAACCAGGAACCCTGAGGTTGCTGGCACAGTCACTCTCCCAACCACGCCATGCCGTTTGTTTCAAGCATAACTTCTAAATGAAACATTCAATATGTCTAATAATGTCTGAATTGATGTATCTTTGCGAGTTTTACTAGAAACCTGCTTTTGTAAGGTTTGCAAAGAAAAACTTTTTTTACAACTCAATATGACAATAAGTTCTTAGAATCCGGAGAAAATGCCTAACATGCAGTAAAAAATGGTTTAAGCATAACTCCCTAAATCAAACATGCAATATGTCTAATAATGTCTGTAATAATGTATCTTTGTGAGGTTTACTAGACACACGTGCTTTTGGAAGGTTTGCAAACACAAACATAATTTTTTGCTGAATATAAGAGTATGTTTTTGGAATACTGAGAAAATGCAGATGAAGCAATAAAAAATGGTTTCAAGCATAACTCCTAAACCAAACATGCAATATGTCTATTCATGACTTGATTAATGTATATTTGTGAGGTCTACTAGAAACATGTGTTTTTGTAAGGTTTGGTAAGACAAACTACTGATGAATAAAACCTTACAAGCAGATCTCCCGTGGAATGCAAGCACATTGAGAGCCTTGACGTTCTTCACCAGGACCACACTGACTGTCAGCTTCATACGCTTCCTCTGCAGCAGACAGGAAGAAACAAGACTTTACATTCAAAAACATCACAAGTACAATATCCTCAGCAAGCCAGACTGGGACTAGGGCCTACTTTACAACTGTGCAGTATAGTATGTACCATCAGTGCAGTGTAGTACCAGGCTGGGACTAGTGCCTACTTTACAGTACAACTGTGCAGTATAGTATGTACCATCAGTGCAGTGTAGTACCAGACTGGGACTAGTGCCTACTTTACAGTACAACTGTGCAGTATAGTATGTACCATCAGTGCAGTGTAGTACCAGACTGGGACTAGTGCCTACTTTACAGTACAACTGTGCAGTATAGTATGTACCATCAGTGCAGTGTAGTACCAGACTGGGACTAGTGCCTACTTTACAGTACAACTGTGCAGTATAGTATGTACCATCAGTGCAGTGTAGTACCAGACTGGGACTAGTACCTACTTTACAACTGTGCAGTATAGTATGTACCATCAGTGCAGTGTAGTACCAGAGTGGGACTAGTGCCTACTTTACAGTACAACTGTGCAGTATAGTATGTACCATCAGTGCAGTGTAGTACCAGACTGGGACTAGTACCTACTTTACAACTGTGCAGTATAGTATGTACCATCAGTGCAGTGTAGTACCAGAGTGGGACTAGTGCCTACTTTACAGTACAACTGTGCAGTATAGTATGTACCATCAGTGCAGTGTAGTGCCAGAGTGGGACTAGTGCCTACTTTACAGTACAACTGTGCAGTATAGTATGTACCATCAGTGCAGTGTAGTACCAGACTGGGACTAGTGCCTACTTTACAGTACAACTGTGCAGTATAGTATGTACCATCAGTGCAGTGTAGTACCAGACTGGGACTAGTGCCTACTTTACAGTACAACTGTGCAGTATAGTATGTACCATCAGTGCAGTGTAGTACCAGAGTGGGACTAGTACCTACTTTACAGTACAACTGTGCAGTATAGTATATACCATCAGTGCAGTGTAATACCAGACTGGGACTAGTGCCTACTTTACAGTACAACTGTGCAGTATAGTATGTACCATCAGTGCAGTGTAGTACCAGAGTGGGACTAGTGCCTACTTTACAGTACAACTGTGCAGTATAGTATGTACCATCAGGGCAGTGTAGTGCCAGAGTGGGACTAGTGCCTACTTTACAGTACAACTGTGCAGTATAGTATGTACCATCAGTGCAGTGTAGTACCAGAGTGGACTAGTGCCTACTTTACAGTACAACTGTGCAGTATAGTATGTACCATCAGTGCAGTGTAGTGCCAAAGTGGGGACTAGTGCCTACTTTACAACTGTGCAGTATAGTATGTACCATCAGTGCAGTGTAGTACCAGACTGGGACTAGTGCCTACTTTACAACTGTGCAGTATAGTATGTACCATCAGTGCAGTGTAGTACCAGACTGGGACTAGTGCCTACTTTACAGTACAACTGTGCAGTATAGTATGTACCATCAGTGCAGTGTAGTACCAGACTGGGACTAGTACCTACTTTACAACTGTGCAGTATAGTATGTACCACCAGTGCAGTGTAGTACCAGAGTGGGACTAGTGCCTACTTTACAGTACAACTGTGCAGTATAGTATGTACCATCAGTGCAGTGTAGTGCCAGAGTGGGACTAGTGCCTACTTTACAGTACAACTGTGCAGTATAGTATGTACCATCAGTGCAGTGTAGTACCAGACTGGGACTAGTGCCTACTTTACAGTACAACTGTGCAGTATAGTATGTACCATCAGTGCAGTGTAGTACCAGACTGGGACTAGTGCCTACTTTACAGTACAACTGTGCAGTATAGTATGTACCATCAGTGCAGTGTAGTACCAGACTGGGACTAGTGCCTACTTTACAGTACAACTGTGCAGTATAGTATGTACCATCAGTGCAGTGTAGTACCAGACTGGGACTAGTACCTACTTTACAACTGTGCAGTATAGTATGTACCATCAGTGCAGTGTAGTACCAGAGTGGGACTAGTGCCTACTTTACAGTACAACTGTGCAGTATTGTATGTACCATCAGTGCAGTGTAGTACCAGACTGGGACTAGTACCTACTTTACAACTGTGCAGTATAGTATGTACCATCAGTGCAGTGTAGTACCAGAGTGGGACTAGTGCCTACTTTACAGTACAACTGTGCAGTATAGTATGTACCATCAGTGCAGTGTAGTGCCAGAGTGGGACTAGTGCCTACTTTACAGTACAACTGTGCAGTATAGTATGTACCATCAGTGCAGTGTAGTGCCAGAGTGGGACTAGTGCCTACTTTACAACTGTGCAGTATAGTATGTACCATCAGTGCAGTGTAGTACCAGACTGGGACTAGTGCCTACTTTACAGTACAACTGTGCAGTATAGTATGTACCATCAGTGCAGTGTAGTACCAGACTGGGACTAGTGCCTACTTTACAGTACAACTGTGCAGTATAGTATGTACCATCAGTGCAGTGTAGTACCAGAGTGGGACTAGTACCTACTTTACAGTACAACTGTGCAGTATAGTATATACCATCAGTGCAGTGTAATACCAGACTGGGACTAGTGCCTACTTTACAGTACAACTGTGCAGTATAGTATGTACCATCAGTGCAGTGTAGTACCAGAGTGGGACTAGTGCCTACTTTACAGTACAACTGTGCAGTATAGTATGTACCATCAGGGCAGTGTAGTGCCAGAGTGGGACTAGTGCCTACTTTACAGTACAACTGTGCAGTATAGTATGTACCATCAGTGCAGTGTAGTGCCAAAGTGGGGACTAGTGCCTACTTTACAACTGTGCAGTATAGTATGTACCATCAGTGCAGTGTAGTACCAGACTGGGACTAGTGCCTACTTTACAACTGTGCAGTATAGTATGTACCATCAGTGCAGTGTAGTACCAGACTGGGACTAGTGCCTACTTTACAGTACAACTGTGCAGTATAGTATGTACCATCAGTGCAGTGTAGTACCAGACTGGGACTAGTACCTACTTTACAACTGTGCAGTATAGTATGTACCACCAGTGCAGTGTAGTACCAGAGTGGGACTAGTGCCTACTTTACAGTACAACTGTGCAGTATAGTATGTACCATCAGTGCAGTGTAGTGCCAGAATGGGACTAGTGCCTACTTTACAGTACAACTGTGCAGTATAGTATGTACCATCAGTGCAGTGTAGTACCAGACTGGGACTAGTGCCTACTTTACAGTACAACTGTGCAGTATAGTATGTACCATCAGTGCAGTGTAGTACCAGACTGGGACTAGTGCCTACTTTACAGTACAACTGTGCAGTATAGTATGTACCATCAGTGCAGTGTAGTACCAGACTGGGACTAGTGCCTACTTTACAGTACAACTGTGCAGTATAGTATGTACCATCAGTGCAGTGTAGTACCAGACTGGGACTAGTACCTACTTTACAACTGTGCAGTATAGTATGTACCATCAGTGCAGTGTAGTACCAGAGTGGGACTAGTGCCTACTTTACAGTACAACTGTGCAGTATAGTATGTACCATCAGTGCAGTGTAGTACAAGACTGGGACTAGTACCTACTTTACAACTGTGCGGTATAGTATGTACCATCAGTGCAGTGTAGTACCAGAGTGGGACTAGTGCCTACTTTACAGTACAACTGTGCAGTATAGTATGTACCATCAGTGCAGTGTAGTGCCAGAGTGGGACTAGTGCCTACTTTACAGTACAACTGTGCAGTATAGTATGTACCATCAGTGCAGTGTAGTGCCAGAGTGGGACTAGTGCCTACTTTACAACTGTGCAGTATAGTATGTACCATCAGTGCAGTGTAGTACCAGACTGGGACTAGTGCCTACTTTACAGTACAACTGTGCAGTATAGTATGTACCATCAGTGCAGTGTAGTACCAGACTGGGACTAGTGCCTACTTTACAGTACAACTGTGCAGTATAGTATGTACCATCAGTGCAGTGTAGTACCAGAGTGGGACTAGTACCTACTTTACAGTACAACTGTGCAGTATAGTATATACCATCAGTGCAGTGTAGTACCAGACTGGGACTAGTGCCTACTTTACAGTACAACTGTGCAGTATAGTATGTACCATCAGTGCAGTGTAGAACCAGAGTGGGACTAGTGCCTACTTTACAGTACAACTGTGCAGTATAGTATGTACCATCAGTGCAGTGTAGTGCCAGAGTGGGACTAGTGCCTACTTTACAGTACAACTGTGCAGTATAGTATGTACCATCAGTGCAGTGTAGTGCCAAAGTGGGGACTAGTGCCTACTTTACAACTGTGCAGTATAGTATGTACCATCAGTGCAGTGTAGTACCAGACTGGGACTAGTGCCTACTTTACAACTGTGCAGTATAGTATGTACCATCAGTGCAGTGTAGTACCAGACTGGGACTAGTGCCTACTTTACAGTACAACTGTGCAGTATAGTATGTACCATCAGTGCAGTGTAGTACCAGACTGGGACTAGTACCTACTTTACAACTGTGCAGTATAGTATGTACCACCAGTGCAGTGTAGTACCAGAAAGGGACTAGTGCCTACTTTACAGTACAACTGTGCAGTATAGTATGTACCATCAGTGCAGTGTAGTGCCAGAGTGGGACTAGTGCCTACTTTACAGTACAACTGTGCAGTATAGTATGTACCATCAGTGCAGTGTAGTGCCAGAGTGGGACTAGTGCCTACTTTACAACTGTGCAGTATAGTATGTACCATCAGTGCAGTGAAGTACCAGACTGGGACTAGTGCCTACTTTACAGTACAACTGTGCAGTATAGTATGTACCATCAGTGCAGTGTAGTACCAGACTGGGACTAGTACCTACTTTACGGTACAACTGTGCAGTATAGTATGTACCATCAGTGCAGTGTAGTACCAGAGTGGGACTAGTGCCTACTTTACAGTACAACTGTGCAGTATAGTATGTACCATCAGTGCAGTGTAGTACCAGACTGGGACTAGTACATACTTTACAACTGTGCAGTATAGTATGTACCATCAGTGCAGTGTAGTACCAGAGTGGGACTAGTGCCTACTTTACAGTACAACTGTGCAGTATAGTATGTACCATCAGTGCAGTGTAGTACCAGACTGGGACTAGTGCCTACTTTACAGTACAACTGTGCAGTATAGTATGTACCATCAGTGCAGTGTAGTGCCAGAGTGGGACTAGTGCCTACTTTACAACTGTGCAGTATAGTATGTACCATCAGTGCAGTGTAGTACCAGACTGGGACTAGTGCCTACTTTACAGTACAACTGTGCAGTATAGTATGTACCATCAGTACAGTGTAGTACCAGAGTGGGACTAGTGCCTACTTTACAACTGTGCAGTATAGTATGTACCATCAGTGCAGTGTAGTACCAGACTGGGACTAGTGCCTACTTTACAGTACAACTGTGCAGTATAGTATGTACCATCAGTGCAGTGTAGTACCAGACTGGGACTAGTGCCTACTTTACAACTGTGCAGTATAGTATGTACCATCAGTGCAGTGTAGTACCAGACTGGGACTAGTGCCTACTTTACAGTACAACTGTGCAGTATAGTATGTACCATCAGTGCAGTGTAGTACCAGACTGGGACTAGTACCTACTTTACAGTACAACTGTGCAGTATAGTATGTACCATAAGTGCAGTGTAGTACCAGACTGGGACTAGTACATACTTTACAACTGTGCAGTATAGTATGTACCATCAGTGCAGTGTAGTACCAGAGTGGGACTAGTGCCTACTTTACAGTACAACTGTGCAGTATAGTATGTACCATCAGTGCAGTGTAGTACCAGACTGGGACTAGTGCCTACTTTACAGTACAACTGTGCAGTATAGTATGTACCATCAGTGCAGTGTAGTGCCAGAGTGGGACTAGTGCCTACTTTACAACTGTGCAGTATAGTATGTACCATCAGTGCAGTGTAGTACCAGACTGGGACTAGTGCCTACTTTACAGTACAACTGTGCAGTATAGTATGTACCATCAGTACAGTGTAGTACCAGAGTGGGACTAGTGCCTACTTTACAACTGTGCAGTATAGTATGTACCATCAGTGCAGTGTAGTACCAGACTGGGACTAGTGCCTACTTTACAGTACAACTGTGCAGTATAGTATGTACCATCAGTGCAGTGTAGTACCAGACTGGGACTAGTGCCTACTTTACAACTGTGCAGTATAGTATGTACCATCAGTGCAGTGTAGTACCAGACTGGGACTAGTGCCTACTTTACAGTACAACTGTGCAGTATAGTATGTACCATCAGTGCAGTGTAGTACCAGACTGGGACTAGTACCTACTTTACAACTGTGCAGTATAGTATGTACCATCAGTGCAGTGTAGTACCAGAGTGGGACTAGTGCCTACTTTACAGTACAACTGTGCAGTATAGTATGTACCATCAGTGCAGTGTAGTGCCAGAGTGGGACTAGTGCCTACTTTACAGTACAACTGTGCAGTATAGTATGTACCATCAGTGCAGTGTAGTGCCAGAGTGGGACTAGTGCCTACTTTACAACTGTGCAGTATAGTATGTACCATCAGTGCAGTGTAGTACCAGACTGGGACTAGTGCCTACTTTACAGTACAACTGTGCAGTATAGTATGTACCATCAGTGCAGTGTAGTACCAGAGTGGGACTAGTGCCTACTTTACAGTACAACTGTGCAGCATAGTATGTACCATCAGTGCAGTGTAGTACCAGAGTGGGACTAGTGCCTACTTTACAGTACAACTGTGCAGTATAGTATGTACAATCAGTGCAGTGTAGTGCCAGAGTGGGACTAGTGCCTACTTTACAGTACAACTGTGCAGTATAGTATGTACCATCAGTGCAGTGTAGTGCCAGAGTGGGGACTAGTGCCTACTTTACAACTGTGCAGTATAGTATGTACCATCAGTGCAGTGTAGTACCAGACTGGGACTAGTGCCTACTTTACAGTACAACTATGCAGTATAGTATGTACCATCAGTGCAGTGTAGTACCAGACTGGGACTAGTGCCTACTTTACAGTACAACTGTGCAGTATAGTATGTACCATCAGTGCAGTGTAGTACCAGAGTGGGACTAGTGCCTACCTTAGAGTACAACTGTGCAGTATAGTATGTACCATCAGTGCAGTGTAGTGCCAGAGTGGGACTAGTGCCTACTTTACAGTACAACTGTGCAGTATAGTATGTACCATCAGTGCAGTGTAGTGCCAAAGTGGGGACTAGTGCCTACTTTACAACTGTGCAGTATAGTATGTACCATCTGTGCAGTGTAGTACCAGACTGGGACTAGTGCCTACTTTACAACTGTGCAGTATAGTATGTACCATCAGTGCAGTGTAGTACCAGACTGGGACTAGTGCCTACTTTACAGTACAACTGTGCAGTATAGTATGTACCATCAGTGCAGTGTAGTGCCAGAGTGGGACTAGTGCCTACTTTACAGTACAACTGTGCAGTATAGTATGTACCATCAGTGCAGTGTAGTACCAGACTGGGACTAGTACCTACTTTACAACTGTGCAGTATAGTATGTACCATCAGTGCAGTGTAGTACCAGAGTGGGACTAGTGCCTACTTTACAGTACAACTGTGCAGTATAGTATGTACCATCAGTGCAGTGTAGTGCCAGAGTGGGACTAGTGCCTACTTTACAGTACAACTGTGCAGTATAGTATGTACCATCAGTGCAGTGTAGTGCCAGAGTGGGACTAGTGCCTACTTTACAACTGTGCAGTATAGTATGTACCATCAGTGCAGTGTAGTACCAGACTGGGACTAGTGCCTACTTTACAGTACAACTGTGCAGTATAGTATGTACCATCAGTGCAGTGTAGTACCAGACTGGGACTAGTACCTACTTTACGGTACAACTGTGCAGTATAGTATGTACCATCAGTGCAGTGTAGTACCAGAGTGGGACTAGTGCCTACTTTACAGTACAACTGTGCAGTATAGTATGTACCATCAGTGCAGTTTAGTACCAGACTGGGACTAGTACCTACTTTACAACTGTGCAGTATAGTATGTACCATCAGTGCAGTGTAGTACCAGAAAGGGACTAGTGCCTACTTTACAGTACAACTGTGCAGTATAGTATGTACCATCAGTGCAGTGTAGTGCCAGAGTGGGACTAGTGCCTACTTTACAGTACAACTGTGCAGTATAGTATGTACCATCAGTGCAGTGTAGTGCCAGAGTGGGACTAGTGCCTACTTTACAACTGTGCAGTATAGTATGTACCATCAGTGCAGTGTAGTACCAGACTGGGACTAGTGCCTACTTTACAGTACAACTGTGCAGTATAGTATGTACCATCAGTACAGTGTAGTACCAGAGTGGGACTAGTGCCTACTTTACAACTGTGCAGTATAGTATGTACCATCAGTGCAGTGTAGTACCAGAGTGGGACTAGTGCCTACTTTACAGTACAACTGTGCAGTATAGTATGTACCATCAGTGCAGTGTAGTACCAGACTGGGACTAGTGCCTACTTTACAACTGTGCAGTATAGTATGTACCATCAGTGCAGTGTAGTACCAGACTGGGACGAGTACCTACTTTACAACTGTGCAGTATAGTATGTACCATCAGTGCAGTGTAGTACCAGAGTGGGACTAGTGCCTACTTTACAGTACAACTGTGCAGTATAGTATGTACCATCAGTGCAGTGTAGTACCAGACTGGGACTAGTGCCTACTTTACAGTACAACTGTGCAGTATAGTATGTACCATCAGTGCAGTGTAGTACCAGAGTGGGACTAGTGCCTACTTTACAGTACAACTGTGCAGTATAGTATGTACCATCAGTGCAGTGTAGTACCAGAGTGGGACTAGTGCCTACTTTACAGTACAACTGTGCAGTATAGTATGTACCATCAGTGCAGTGTAGTACCAGACTGGGACTAGTGCCTACTTTACAGTACAACTGTGCAGTATAGTATGTAACATCAGTGCAGTGTAGTGCCAGAGTGGGACTAGTGCCTACTTTACAACTGTGCAGTATAGTATGTAACATCAGTGCAGTGTAGTACCAGACTGGGACTAGTGCCTACTTTACAGTACAACTGTGCAGTATAGTATGTACCATCAGTGCAGTGTAGTACCAGAGTGGGACTAGTGCCTACTTTACAGTACAACCGTGCAGTATAGTATGTACCATCAGTGCAGTGTAGTGCCAGAGTGGGACTAGTGCCTACTTTACAGTACAACTGTGCAGTATAGTATGTACCATCAGTGCAGTGTAGTACCAGAGTGGGACTAGTGCCTACTTTACAACTGTGCAGTATAATATGTACCATCAGTGCAGTGTAGTACCAGACTGGGACTAGTACCTACTTTACAGTACAACTGTGCAGTATAGTATGTACCATCAGTGCAGTGTAGTACCAGAGTGGGACTAGTGCCTACTTTACAACTGTGCAGTATAGTATGTACCATCAGTGCAGTGTAGTACCAAACTGGGACTAGTACCTACTTTACATTACAACTGTGCAGTATAGTATGTACCATCAGTGCAGTGTAGTATCAGAGTGGGACTAGTGCCTACTTTACAGTACAACTGTGCAGTATAGTATGTACCATCAGTGCAGTGTAGTACCAGAGTGGGGCTAGTGCCTACTTTACAACTGTGCAGTATAGTATGTACCATCAGTGCAGTGTAGTACCAGAGTGGGACTAGTACCTACTTTACAGTACAACTGTGCAGTATAGTATGTACCATCAGTGCAGTGTAGTGCCAGAGTGGGACTAGTGCCTACTTTACAGTACAACTGTGCAGTATAGTATGTACCATCAGTGCAGTGTAGTGCCAGAGTGGGACTAGTGCCTACTTTACAGTACAACTGTGCAGTATAGTATGTACCATCAGTGCAGTGTAGTGCCAGAGTGGGACTAGTTCCTACTTTACAACTGTGCAGTATAGTATGTACCATCAGTGCAGTGTAGTGCCAGAGTGGGATTAGTGCCTACTTTACAACTGTGCAGTATAGTATGTACCATCAGTGCAGTGTAGTGCCAGACTGGGACTAGTGCCTACTTTACAGTACAACTGTGCAGTATAGTATGTACCATCAGTGCAGTGTAGTGCCAGAGTGGGACTAGTGCCTACTTTACAGTACAACTGTGCAGTATAGTATGTACCATCAGTGCAGTGTAGTGCCAGAGTGGGACTAGTTCCTACTTTACAACTGTGCAGTATAGTATGTACAATCAGTGCAGTGTAGTACCACACTGGGACTAGTACCTATTTTACAGTACAACTGTGCAGTATAGTATGTACCATCAGTGCAGTGTAGTACCAGAGTGGGACTAGTGCCTACTTTACAGTACAACTGTGCAGTATAGTATGTACCATCAGTGCAGTGTAGTACCAGAGTGGGACTAGTGCCTACTTTACAACTGTGCAGTATAGTATGTACCATCAGTGCAGTGTAGTACCAGAGTGGGACTAGTACCTACTTTACAGTCCAACTGTGCAGTATAGTATGTACCATCAGTGCAGTGTAGTGCCAGAGTGGGACTAGTGCCTACTTTACAGTACAACTGTGCAGTATAGTATGTACCATCAGTGCAGTGTAGTGCCAGAGTGGGACTAGTGCCTACTTTACAGTACAACTTTGCAGTATAGTATGTACCATCAGTGCAGTGTAGTGCCAGAGTGGGACTAGTGCCTACTTTACAACTGTGCAGTATAGTATGTACCATCAGTGCAGTGTAGTACCAGACTGGGACTAGTGCCTACTTTACAGTACAACTGTGCAGTATAGTATGTACCATCAGTGCAGTGTAGTACCAGACTGGGACTAGTGCCTACTTTACAACTGTGCGGTATAGTATGTACCATCAGTGCAGTGTAGTACCAGAGTGGGACTAGTGCCTACTTTACAGTACAACTGTGCAGTATAGTATGTACCATCAGTGCAGTGTAGTGCCAGAGTGGGACTAGTGCCTACTTTACAGTACAACTGTGCAGTATAGTATGTACCATCAGTGCAGTGTAGTGCCAGAGTGGGACTAGTGCCTACTTTACAACTGTGCAGTATAGTATGTACCATCAGTGCAGTGTAGTACCAGACTGGGACTAGTGCCTACTTTACAGTACAACTGTGCAGTATAGTATGTACCATCAGTGCAGTGTAGTACCAGACTGGGACTAGTGCCTACTTTACAGTACAACTGTGCAGTATAGTATGTACCATCAGTGCAGTGTAGTACCAGAGTGGGACTAGTACCTACTTTACAGTACAACTGTGCAGTATAGTATATACCATCAGTGCAGTGTAGTACCAGACTGGGACTAGTGTCTACTTTACAGTACAACTGTGCAGTATAGTATGTACCATCAGTGCAGTGTAGTACCAGAGTGGGACTAGTGCCTACTTTACAGTACAACTGTGCAGTATAGTATGTACCATCAGTGCAGTGTAGTGCCAGAGTGGGACTAGTGCCTACTTTACAGTACAACTGTGCAGTATAGTATGTACCATCAGTGCAGTGTAGTGCCAAAGTGGGGACTAGTGCCTACTTTACAACTGTGCAGTATAGTATGTACCATCAGTGCAGTGTAGTACCAGACTGGGACTAGTGCCTACTTTACAACTGTGCAGTATAGTATGTACCATCAGTGCAGTGTAGTACCAGACTGGGACTAGTGCCTACTTTACAGTACAACTGTGCAGTATAGTATGTACCATCAGTGCAGTGTAGTACCAGACTGGGACTAGTACCTACTTTACAACTGTGCAGTATAGTATGTACCACCAGTGCAGTGTAGTACCAGAGTGGGACTAGTGCCTACTTTACAGTACAACTGTGCAGTATAGTATGTACCATCAGTGCAGTGTAGTGCCAGAGTGGGACTAGTGCCTACTTTACAGTACAACTGTGCAGTATAGTATGTACCATCAGTGCAGTGTAGTGCCAGAGTGGGACTAGTGCCTACTTTACAACTGTGCAGTATAGTATGTACCATCAGTGCAGTGTAGTACCAGACTGGGACTAGTGCCTACTTTACAGTACAACTGTGCAGTATAGTATGTACCATCAGTGCAGTGTAGTACCAGACTGGGACTAGTACCTACTTTACGGTACAACTGTGCAGTATAGTATGTACCATCAGTGCAGTGTAGTACCAGAGTGGGACTAGTGCCTACTTTACAGTACAACTGTGCAGTATAGTATGTACCATCAGTGCAGTGTAATACCAGACTGGGATTAGTACATACTTTACAACTGTGCAGTATAGTATGTACCATCAGTGCAGTGTAGTACCAGAGTGGGACTAGTGCCTACTTTACAGTACAACTGTGCAGTATAGTATGTACCATCAGTGCAGTGTAGTACCAGACTGGGACTCGTGCCTACTTTACAGTACAACTGTGCAGTATAGTATGTACCATCAGTGCAGTGTAGTGCCAGAGTGGGACTAGTGCCTACTTTACAACTGTGCAGTATAGTATGTACCATCAGTGCAGTGTAGTACCAGACTGGGACTAGTGCCTACTTTACAGTACAACTGTGCAGTATAGTATGTACCATCAGTACAGTGTAGTACCAGAGTGGGACTAGTGCCTACTTTACAACTGTGCAGTATAGTATGTACCATCAGTGCAGTGTAGTACCAGACTGGGACTAGTGCCTACTTTACAGTACAACTGTGCAGTATAGTATGTACCATCAGTGCAGTGTAGTACCAGACTGGGACTAGTGCCTACTTTACAACTGTGCAGTATAGTATGTACCATCAGTGCAGTGTAGTACCAGACTGGGACTAGTGCCTACTTTACAGTACAACTGTGCAGTATAGTATGTACCATCAGTGCAGTGTAGTACCAGACTGGGACTAGTACCTACTTTACAACTGTGCAGTATAGTATGTACCATCAGTGCAGTGTAGTACCAGAGTGGGACTAGTGCCTACTTTACAGTACAACTGTGCAGTATAGTATGTACCATCAGTGCAGTGTAGTGCCAGAGTGGGACTAGTGCCTACTTTACAGTACAACTGTGCAGTATAGTATGTACCATCAGTGCAGTGTAGTGCCAGAGTGGGACTAGTGCCTACTTTACAACTGTGCAGTATAGTATGTACCATCAGTGCAGTGTAGTACCAGACTGGGACTAGTGCCTACTTTACAGTACAACTGTGCAGTATAGTATGTACCATCAGTGCAGTGTAGTACCAGCGTGGGACTAGTGCCTACTTTACAGTACAACTGTGCAGTATAGTATGTACCATCAGTGCAGTGTAGTACCAGAGTGGGACTAGTGCCTACTTTACAGTACAACTGTGCAGTATAGTATGTACAATCAGTGCAGTGTAGTGCCAGAGTGGGACTAGTGCCTACTTTACAGTACAACTGTGCAGTATAGTATGTACCATCAGTGCAGTGTAGTGCCAGAGTGGGGACTAGTGCCTACTTTACAACTGTGCAGTATAGTATGTACCATCAGTGCAGTGTAGTACCAGACTGGGACTAGTGCCTACTTTACAGTACAACTATGCAGTATAGTATGTACCATCAGTGCAGTGTAGTACCAGACTGGGACTAGTGCCTACTTTACAGTACAACTGTGCAGTATAGTATGTACCATCAGTGCAGTGTAGTACCAGAGTGGGACTAGTGCCTACTTTAGAGTACAACTGTGCAGTATAGTATGTACCATCAGTGCAGTGTAGTGCCAGAGTGGGACTAGTGCCTACTTTACAGTACAACTGTGCAGTATAGTATGTACCATCAGTGCAGTGTAGTGCCAAAGTGGGGACTAGTGCCTACTTTACAACAGTGCAGTATAGTATGTACCATCTGTGCAGTGTAGTACCAGACTGGGACTAGTGCCTACTTTACAACTGTGCAGTATAGTATGTACCATCAGTGCAGTGTAGTACCAGACTGGGACTAGTGCCTACTTTACAGTACAACTGTGCAGTATAGTATGTACCATCAGTGCAGTGTAGTACCAGACTGGGACTAGTACCTACTTTACAACTGTGCAGTATAGTATGTACCATCAGTGCAGTGTAGTACCAGACTGGGACTAGTGCCTACTTTACAGTACAACTGTGCAGTATAGTATGTACCATCAGTGCAGTGTAGTGCCAGAGTGGGACTAGTGCCTACTTTACAGTACAACTGTGCAGTATAGTATGTACCATCAGTGCAGTGTAGTGCCAGAGTGGGACTAGTGCCTACTTTACAACTGTGCAGTATAGTATGTACCATCAGTGCAGTGTAGTACCAGACTGGGACTAGTGCCTACTTTACAGTACAACTGTGCAGTATAGTATGTACCATCAGTGCAGTGTAGTACCAGACTGGGACTAGTACCTACTTTACGGTACAACTGTGCAGTATAGTATGTACCATCAGTGCAGTGTAGTACCAGAGTGGGACTAGTGCCTACTTTACAGTACAACTGTGCAGTATAGTATGTACCATCAGTGCAGTTTAGTACCAGACTGGGACTAGTACCTACTTTACAACTGTGCAGTATAGTATGTACCATCAGTGCAGTGTAGTACCAGAAAGGGACTAGTGCCTACTTTACAGTACAACTGTGCAGTATAGTATGTACCATCAGTGCAGTGTAGTGCCAGAGTGGGACTAGTGCCTACTTTACAGTACAACTGTGCAGTATAGTATGTACCATCAGTGCAGTGTAGTGCCAGAGTGGGACTAGTGCCTACTTTACAACTGCGCAGTATAGTATGTACCATCAGTGCAGTGTAGTACCAGAGTGGGACTAGTGCCTACTTTACAGTACAACTGTGCAGTATAGTATGTACCATCAGTGCAGTGTAGTACCAGACTGGGACTAGTGCCTACTTTACAACTGTGCAGTATAGTATGTACCATCAGTGCAGTGTAGTACCAGACTGGGACGAGTACCTACTTTACAACTGTGCAGTATAGTATGTACCATCAGTGCAGTGTAGTACCAGAGTGGGACTAGTGCCTACTTTACAGTACAACTGTGCAGTATAGTATGTACCATCAGTGCAGTGTAGTACCAGACTGGGACTAGTGCCTACTTTACAGTACAACTGTGCAGTATAGTATGTACCATCAGTGCAGTGTAGTACCAGAGTGGGACTAGTGCCTACTTTACAGTACAACTGTGCAGTATAGTATGTACCATCAGTGCAGTGTAGTACCAGAGTGGGACTAGTGCCTACTTTACAGTACAACTGTGCAGTATAGTATGTACCATCAGTGCAGTGTAGTACCAGACTGGGACTAGTGCCTACTTTACAGTACAACTGTGCAGTATAGTATGTAACATCAGTGCAGTGTAGTGCCAGAGTGGGACTAGTGCCTACTTTACAACTGTGCAGTATAGTATGTACCATCAGTGCAGTGTAGTACCAGACTGGGACTAGTGCCTACTTTACAGTACAACTGTGCAGTATAGTATGTACCATCAGTGCAGTGTAGTACCAGAGTGGGACTAGTGCCTACTTTACAGTACAACTGTGCAGTATAGTATGTACCATCAGTGCAGTGTAGTGCCAGAGTGGGACTAGTGCCTACTTTACAGTACAACTGTGCAGTATAGTATGTACCATCAGTGCAGTGTAGTACCAGAGTGGGACTAGTGCCTACTTTACAACTGTGCAGTATAATATGTACCATCAGTGCAGTGTAGTACCAGACTGGGACTAGTACCTACTTTACAGTACAACTGTGCAGTATAGTATGTACCATCAGTGCAGTGTAGTACCAGAGTGGGACTAGTGCCTACTTTACAACTGTGCAGTATAGTATGTACCATCAGTGCAGTGTAGTACCAGACTGGGACTAGTACCTACTATACATTACAACTGTGCAGTATAGTATGTACCATCAGTGCAGTGTAGTATCAGAGTGGGACTAGTGCCTACTTTACAGTACAACTGTGCAGTATAGTATGTACCATCAGTGCAGTGTAGTACCAGAGTGGGGCTAGTGCCTACTTTACAACTGTGCAGTATAGTATGTACCATCAGTGCAGTGTAGTACCAGAGTGGGACTAGTACCTACTTTACAGTACAACTGTGCAGTATAGTATGTACCATCAGTGCAGTGTAGTGCCAGAGTGGGACTAGTGCCTACTTTACAGTACAACTGTGCAGTATAGTATGTACCATCAGTGCAGTGTAGTGCCAGAGTGGGACTAGTGCCTACTTTACAGTACAACTGTGCAGTATAGTATGTACCATCAGTGCAGTGTAGTGCCAGAGTGGGACTAGTTCCTACTTTACAACTGTGCAGTATAGTATGTACCATCAGTGCAGTGTAGTGCCAGAGTGGGATTAGTGCCTACTTTACAACTGTGCAGTATAGTATGTAACATCAGTGCAGTGTAGTGCCAGACTGGGACTAGTGCCTACTTTACAGTACAACTGTGCAGTATAGTATGTACCATCAGTGCAGTGTAGTGCCAGAGTGGGACTAGTGCCTACTTTACAGTACAACTGTGCAGTATAGTATGTACCATCAGTGCAGTGTAGTGCCAGAGTGGGACTAGTTCCTACTTTACAACTGTGCAGTATAGTATGTACCATCAGTGCAGTGTAGTACCACACTGGGACTAGTACCTACTTTACAGTACAACTGTGCAGTATAGTATGTACCATCAGTGCAGTGTAGTGCCAGAGTGGGACTAGTGCCTACTTTACAGTACAACTTTGCAGTATAGTATGTACCATCAGTGCAGTGTAGTGCCAGAGTGGGACTAGTGCCTACTTTACAGTACAATTGTGCAGTATAGTATGTACCATCAGTGCAGTGTAGTACCAGACTGGGACTCGTGCCTACTTTACAGTACAACTGTGCAGTATAGTATGTACCATCAGTGCAGTGTAGTGCCAGAGTGGGACTAGTGCCTACTTTACAACTGTGCAGTATAGTATGTACCATCAGTGCAGTGTAGTACCAGACTGGGACTAGTGCCTACTTTACAGTACAACTGTGCAGTATAGTATGTACCATCAGTACAGTGTAGTACCAGAGTGGGACTAGTGCCTACTTTACAACTGTGCAGTATAGTATGTACCATCAGTGCAGTGT
This sequence comes from Nerophis ophidion, assembly GCF_033978795.1. Classification (NCBI taxonomy): domain Eukaryota; kingdom Metazoa; phylum Chordata; class Actinopteri; order Syngnathiformes; family Syngnathidae; genus Nerophis; species Nerophis ophidion. Next base: position 86,143 of record NW_026907140.1, on the reverse strand, counting down.
AGTACCAGACTGGGACTAGTGCCTACTTTACAGTACAACTGTGCAGTATAGTATGTACCATCAGTGCAGTGTAGTACCAGACTGGGACTAGTGCCTACTTTACAACTGTGCAGTATAGTATGTACCATCAGTGCAGTGTAGTACCAGACTGGGACTAGTGCCTACTTTACAGTACAACTGTGCAGTATAGTATGTACCATCAGTGCAGTGTAGTACCAGACTGGGACTAGTACCTACTTTACAACTGTGCAGTATAGTATGTACCATCAGTGCAGTGTAGTACCAGAGTGGGACTAGTGCCTACTTTACAGTACAACTGTGCAGTATAGTATGTACCATCAGTGCAGTGTAGTGCCAGAGTGGGACTAGTGCCTACTTTACAGTACAACTGTGCAGTATAGTATGTACCATCAGTGCAGTGTAGTGCCAGAGTGGGACTAGTGCCTACTTTACAACTGTGCAGTATAGTATGTACCATCAGTGCAGTGTAGTACCAGACTGGGACTAGTGCCTACTTTACAGTACAACTGTGCAGTATAGTATGTACCATCAGTGCAGTGTAGTACCAGCGTGGGACTAGTGCCTACTTTACAGTACAACTGTGCAGTATAGTATGTACCATCAGTGCAGTGTAGTACCAGAGTGGGACTAGTGCCTACTTTACAGTACAACTGTGCAGTATAGTATGTACAATCAGTGCAGTGTAGTGCCAGAGTGGGACTAGTGCCTACTTTACAGTACAACTGTGCAGTATAGTATGTACCATCAGTGCAGTGTAGTGCCAGAGTGGGGACTAGTGCCTACTTTACAACTGTGCAGTATAGTATGTACCATCAGTGCAGTGTAGTACCAGACTGGGACTAGTGCCTACTTTACAGTACAACTATGCAGTATAGTATGTACCATCAGTGCAGTGTAGTACCAGACTGGGACTAGTGCCTACTTTACAGTACAACTGTGCAGTATAGTATGTACCATCAGTGCAGTGTAGTACCAGAGTGGGACTAGTGCCTACTTTAGAGTACAACTGTGCAGTATAGTATGTACCATCAGTGCAGTGTAGTGCCAGAGTGGGACTAGTGCCTACTTTACAGTACAACTGTGCAGTATAGTATGTACCATCAGTGCAGTGTAGTGCCAAAGTGGGGACTAGTGCCTACTTTACAACAGTGCAGTATAGTATGTACCATCTGTGCAGTGTAGTACCAGACTGGGACTAGTGCCTACTTTACAACTGTGCAGTATAGTATGTACCATCAGTGCAGTGTAGTACCAGACTGGGACTAGTGCCTACTTTACAGTACAACTGTGCAGTATAGTATGTACCATCAGTGCAGTGTAGTACCAGACTGGGACTAGTACCTACTTTACAACTGTGCAGTATAGTATGTACCATCAGTGCAGTGTAGTACCAGACTGGGACTAGTGCCTACTTTACAGTACAACTGTGCAGTATAGTATGTACCATCAGTGCAGTGTAGTGCCAGAGTGGGACTAGTGCCTACTTTACAGTACAACTGTGCAGTATAGTATGTACCATCAGTGCAGTGTAGTGCCAGAGTGGGACTAGTGCCTACTTTACAACTGTGCAGTATAGTATGTACCATCAGTGCAGTGTAGTACCAGACTGGGACTAGTGCCTACTTTACAGTACAACTGTGCAGTATAGTATGTACCATCAGTGCAGTGTAGTACCAGACTGGGACTAGTACCTACTTTACGGTACAACTGTGCAGTATAGTATGTACCATCAGTGCAGTGTAGTACCAGAGTGGGACTAGTGCCTACTTTACAGTACAACTGTGCAGTATAGTATGTACCATCAGTGCAGTTTAGTACCAGACTGGGACTAGTACCTACTTTACAACTGTGCAGTATAGTATGTACCATCAGTGCAGTGTAGTACCAGAAAGGGACTAGTGCCTACTTTACAGTACAACTGTGCAGTATAGTATGTACCATCAGTGCAGTGTAGTGCCAGAGTGGGACTAGTGCCTACTTTACAGTACAACTGTGCAGTATAGTATGTACCATCAGTGCAGTGTAGTGCCAGAGTGGGACTAGTGCCTACTTTACAACTGCGCAGTATAGTATGTACCATCAGTGCAGTGTAGTACCAGAGTGGGACTAGTGCCTACTTTACAGTACAACTGTGCAGTATAGTATGTACCATCAGTGCAGTGTAGTACCAGACTGGGACTAGTGCCTACTTTACAACTGTGCAGTATAGTATGTACCATCAGTGCAGTGTAGTACCAGACTGGGACGAGTACCTACTTTACAACTGTGCAGTATAGTATGTACCATCAGTGCAGTGTAGTACCAGAGTGGGACTAGTGCCTACTTTACAGTACAACTGTGCAGTATAGTATGTACCATCAGTGCAGTGTAGTACCAGACTGGGACTAGTGCCTACTTTACAGTACAACTGTGCAGTATAGTATGTACCATCAGTGCAGTGTAGTACCAGAGTGGGACTAGTGCCTACTTTACAGTACAACTGTGCAGTATAGTATGTACCATCAGTGCAGTGTAGTACCAGAGTGGGACTAGTGCCTACTTTACAGTACAACTGTGCAGTATAGTATGTACCATCAGTGCAGTGTAGTACCAGACTGGGACTAGTGCCTACTTTACAGTACAACTGTGCAGTATAGTATGTAACATCAGTGCAGTGTAGTGCCAGAGTGGGACTAGTGCCTACTTTACAACTGTGCAGTATAGTATGTACCATCAGTGCAGTGTAGTACCAGACTGGGACTAGTGCCTACTTTACAGTACAACTGTGCAGTATAGTATGTACCATCAGTGCAGTGTAGTACCAGAGTGGGACTAGTGCCTACTTTACAGTACAACTGTGCAGTATAGTATGTACCATCAGTGCAGTGTAGTGCCAGAGTGGGACTAGTGCCTACTTTACAGTACAACTGTGCAGTATAGTATGTACCATCAGTGCAGTGTAGTACCAGAGTGGGACTAGTGCCTACTTTACAACTGTGCAGTATAATATGTACCATCAGTGCAGTGTAGTACCAGACTGGGACTAGTACCTACTTTACAGTACAACTGTGCAGTATAGTATGTACCATCAGTGCAGTGTAGTACCAGAGTGGGACTAGTGCCTACTTTACAACTGTGCAGTATAGTATGTACCATCAGTGCAGTGTAGTACCAGACTGGGACTAGTACCTACTATACATTACAACTGTGCAGTATAGTATGTACCATCAGTGCAGTGTAGTATCAGAGTGGGACTAGTGCCTACTTTACAGTACAACTGTGCAGTATAGTATGTACCATCAGTGCAGTGTAGTACCAGAGTGGGGCTAGTGCCTACTTTACAACTGTGCAGTATAGTATGTACCATCAGTGCAGTGTAGTACCAGAGTGGGACTAGTACCTACTTTACAGTACAACTGTGCAGTATAGTATGTACCATCAGTGCAGTGTAGTGCCAGAGTGGGACTAGTGCCTACTTTACAGTACAACTGTGCAGTATAGTATGTACCATCAGTGCAGTGTAGTGCCAGAGTGGGACTAGTGCCTACTTTACAGTACAACTGTGCAGTATAGTATGTACCATCAGTGCAGTGTAGTGCCAGAGTGGGACTAGTTCCTACTTTACAACTGTGCAGTATAGTATGTACCATCAGTGCAGTGTAGTGCCAGAGTGGGATTAGTGCCTACTTTACAACTGTGCAGTATAGTATGTAACATCAGTGCAGTGTAGTGCCAGACTGGGACTAGTGCCTACTTTACAGTACAACTGTGCAGTATAGTATGTACCATCAGTGCAGTGTAGTGCCAGAGTGGGACTAGTGCCTACTTTACAGTACAACTGTGCAGTATAGTATGTACCATCAGTGCAGTGTAGTGCCAGAGTGGGACTAGTTCCTACTTTACAACTGTGCAGTATAGTATGTACCATCAGTGCAGTGTAGTACCACACTGGGACTAGTACCTACTTTACAGTACAACTGTGCAGTATAGTATGTACCATCAGTGCAGTGTAGTGCCAGAGTGGGACTAGTGCCTACTTTACAGTACAACTTTGCAGTATAGTATGTACCATCAGTGCAGTGTAGTGCCAGAGTGGGACTAGTGCCTACTTTACAGTACAATTGTGCAGTATAGTATGTACCATCAGTGCAGTGTAGTACCAGACTGGGACTAGTACCTACTTTACAGTACAACTGTGCAGTATAGTATGTACCATCAGTGCAGTGTAGTGCCAGAGTGGGACTAGTGCCTACTTTACAGTACAACTGTGCAATATAGTATGTACCATCAGTGCAGTGTAGTACCAGAGTGGGATTAGTACCTACTTTACAGTACAACTGTGCAGTATAGTATGTACCATCAGTGCAGTGTAGTGCCAGAGTGGGACTAGTGCCTACTTTACAGTACAACTGTGCAATATAGTATGTACCATCAGTGCAGTGTAGTGCCAGAGTGGGACTAGTGCCTACTTTACAGTACAACTGTGCAGTATAGTATGTACCATCAGTGCAGTGTAGTACCAGAGTGGGATTAGTACCTACTTTACAGTACAACTGTGCAGTATAGTATGTACAATCAGTGCAGTGTAGTGCCAGAGTGGGACTAGTGCCTACTTTACAGTACAACTGTGCAGTATAGTATGTACCATCAGTGCAGTGTAGTGCCAGAGTGGGGACTAGTGCCTACTTTACAACTGTGCAGTATAGTATGTACCATCAGTGCAGTGTAGTACCAGACTGGGACTAGTGCCTACTTTACAGTACAACTATGCAGTATAGTATGTACCATCAGTGCAGTGTAGTACCAGACTGGGACTAGTGCCTACTTTACAGTACAACTGTGCAGTATAGTATGTACCATCAGTGCAGTGTAGTACCAGAGTGGGACTAGTGCCTACTTTAGAGTACAACTGTGCAGTATAGTATGTACCATCAGTGCAGTGTAGTGCCAGAGTGGGACTAGTGCCTACTTTACAGTACAACTGTGCAGTATAGTATGTACCATCAGTGCAGTGTAGTGCCAAAGTGGGGACTAGTGCCTACTTTACAACAGTGCAGTATAGTATGTACCATCTGTGCAGTGTAGTACCAGACTGGGACTAGTGCCTACTTTACAACTGTGCAGTATAGTATGTACCATCAGTGCAGTGTAGTACCAGACTGGGACTAGTGCCTACTTTACAGTACAACTGTGCAGTATAGTATGTACCATCAGTGCAGTGTAGTACCAGACTGGGACTAGTACCTACTTTACAACTGTGCAGTATAGTATGTACCATCAGTGCAGTGTAGTACCAGACTGGGACTAGTGCCTACTTTACAGTACAACTGTGCAGTATAGTATGTACCATCAGTGCAGTGTAGTGCCAGAGTGGGACTAGTGCCTACTTTACAGTACAACTGTGCAGTATAGTATGTACCATCAGTGCAGTGTAGTGCCAGAGTGGGACTAGTGCCTACTTTACAACTGTGCAGTATAGTATGTACCATCAGTGCAGTGTAGTACCAGACTGGGACTAGTGCCTACTTTACAGTACAACTGTGCAGTATAGTATGTACCATCAGTGCAGTGTAGTACCAGACTGGGACTAGTACCTACTTTACGGTACAACTGTGCAGTATAGTATGTACCATCAGTGCAGTGTAGTACCAGAGTGGGACTAGTGCCTACTTTACAGTACAACTGTGCAGTATAGTATGTACCATCAGTGCAGTTTAGTACCAGACTGGGACTAGTACCTACTTTACAACTGTGCAGTATAGTATGTACCATCAGTGCAGTGTAGTACCAGAAAGGGACTAGTGCCTACTTTACAGTACAACTGTGCAGTATAGTATGTACCATCAGTGCAGTGTAGTGCCAGAGTGGGACTAGTGCCTACTTTACAGTACAACTGTGCAGTATAGTATGTACCATCAGTGCAGTGTAGTGCCAGAGTGGGACTAGTGCCTACTTTACAACTGCGCAGTATAGTATGTACCATCAGTGCAGTGTAGTACCAGAGTGGGACTAGTGCCTACTTTACAGTACAACTGTGCAGTATAGTATGTACCATCAGTGCAGTGTAGTACCAGACTGGGACTAGTGCCTACTTTACAACTGTGCAGTATAGTATGTACCATCAGTGCAGTGTAGTACCAGACTGGGACGAGTACCTACTTTACAACTGTGCAGTATAGTATGTACCATCAGTGCAGTGTAGTACCAGAGTGGGACTAGTGCCTACTTTACAGTACAACTGTGCAGTATAGTATGTACCATCAGTGCAGTGTAGTACCAGACTGGGACTAGTGCCTACTTTACAGTACAACTGTGCAGTATAGTATGTACCATCAGTGCAGTGTAGTACCAGAGTGGGACTAGTGCCTACTTTACAGTACAACTGTGCAGTATAGTATGTACCATCAGTGCAGTGTAGTACCAGAGTGGGACTAGTGCCTACTTTACAGTACAACTGTGCAGTATAGTATGTACCATCAGTGCAGTGTAGTACCAGACTGGGACTAGTGCCTACTTTACAGTACAACTGTGCAGTATAGTATGTAACATCAGTGCAGTGTAGTGCCAGAGTGGGACTAGTGCCTACTTTACAACTGTGCAGTATAGTATGTACCATCAGTGCAGTGTAGTACCAGACTGGGACTAGTGCCTACTTTACAGTACAACTGTGCAGTATAGTATGTACCATCAGTGCAGTGTAGTACCAGAGTGGGACTAGTGCCTACTTTACAGTACAACTGTGCAGTATAGTATGTACCATCAGTGCAGTGTAGTGCCAGAGTGGGACTAGTGCCTACTTTACAGTACAACTGTGCAGTATAGTATGTACCATCAGTGCAGTGTAGTACCAGAGTGGGACTAGTGCCTACTTTACAACTGTGCAGTATAATATGTACCATCAGTGCAGTGTAGTACCAGACTGGGACTAGTACCTACTTTACAGTACAACTGTGCAGTATAGTATGTACCATCAGTGCAGTGTAGTACCAGAGTGGGACTAGTGCCTACTTTACAACTGTGCAGTATAGTATGTACCATCAGTGCAGTGTAGTACCAGACTGGGACTAGTACCTACTATACATTACAACTGTGCAGTATAGTATGTACCATCAGTGCAGTGTAGTATCAGAGTGGGACTAGTGCCTACTTTACAGTACAACTGTGCAGTATAGTATGTACCATCAGTGCAGTGTAGTACCAGAGTGGGGCTAGTGCCTACTTTACAACTGTGCAGTATAGTATGTACCATCAGTGCAGTGTAGTACCAGAGTGGGACTAGTACCTACTTTACAGTACAACTGTGCAGTATAGTATGTACCATCAGTGCAGTGTAATGCCAGAGTGGGACTAGTGCCTACTTTACAGTACAACTGTGCAGTATAGTATGTACCATCAGTGCAGTGTAGTGCCAGAGTGGGACTAGTGCCTACTTTACAGTACAACTGTGCAGTATAGTATGTACCATCAGTGCAGTGTAGTGCCAGAGTGGGACTAGTTCCTACTTTACAACTGTGCAGTATAGTATGTACCATCAGTGCAGTGTAGTGCCAGAGTGGGATTAGTGCCTACTTTACAACTGTGCAGTATAGTATGTAACATCAGTGCAGTGTAGTGCCAGACTGGGACTAGTGCCTACTTTACAGTACAACTGTGCAGTATAGTATGTACCATCAGTGCAGTGTAGTGCCAGAGTGGGACTAGTGCCTACTTTACAGTACAACTGTGCAGTATAGTATGTACCATCAGTGCAGTGTAGTGCCAGAGTGGGACTAGTTCCTACTTTACAACTGTGCAGTATAGTATGTACCATCAGTGCAGTGTAGTACCACACTGGGACTAGTACCTACTTTACAGTACAACTGTGCAGTATAGTATGTACCATCAGTGCAGTGTAGTGCCAGAGTGGGACTAGTGCCTACTTTACAGTACAACTTTGCAGTATAGTATGTACCATCAGTGCAGTGTAGTGCCAGAGTGGGACTAGTGCCTACTTTACAGTACAATTGTGCAGTATAGTATGTACCATCAGTGCAGTGTAGTACCAGACTGGGACTAGTACCTACTTTACAGTACAACTGTGCAGTATAGTATGTACCATCAGTGCAGTGTAGTGCCAGAGTGGGACTAGTGCCTACTTTACAGTACAACTGTGCAATATAGTATGTACCATCAGTGCAGTGTAGTACCAGAGTGGGATTAGTACCTACTTTACAGTACAACTGTGCAGTATAGTATGTACCATCAGTGCAGTGTAGTGCCAGAGTGGGACTAGTGCCTACTTTACAGTACAACTGTGCAGTATAGTATGTACCATCAGTACAGTGTAGTACCAGAGTGGGACTAGTGCCTACTTTACAGTACAACTGTGCAGTATAGTATGTACCATCAGTGCAGTGTAGTGCCAGAGTGGGACTAGTGCCTACTTTACAGTACAACTGTGCAGTATAGTATGTACCATCAGTGCAGTGTAGTGCCAGAGTGGGACTAGTGCCTACTTTACAGTACAACTGTGCAGTATAGTATGTACCATCAGTGCAGTGTAGTGCCAGAGTGGGACTAGTGCCTACTTTACAGTACAACTGTGCAGTATAGTATGTACCATCAGTGCAGTGTAGTACCAGAGTGGGACTAATGCCTACTTTACAGTACAACTGTGCAGTATAGTATGTACCATCAGTGCAGTGTAGGGCCAGAGTGGGACTAGTGCCTACTTTACAGTACAACTGTGCAGTATAGTATGTACCATCAGTGCAGTGTAGTGCCAGACTGGGACTAGTGCCTACTTTACAGTACAACTGTGCAGTATAGTATGTACCATCAGTGCAGTGTAGTGCCAGAGTGGGACTAGTGCCTACTTTACAGTACAACTGTGCAGTATAGTATGTACCATTAGTGCAGTGTAGTACCAGACTGGGACTAGTGCCTACTTTACAGTACAACTGTGCAGTATAGTATGTACCATCAGTGCAGTGTAGTGCCAGAGTGGGACTAGTGCCTACTTTACAGTACAACTGTGCAGTATAGTATGTACCATCAGTGCAGTGTAGTACCAGACTGGGACTAGTACCTACTTTACAGTACAACTGTGCAGTATAGTATGTACCATCAGTGCAGTGTAGTACCAGAGTGGGACTAGTGCCTACTTTACAACTGTGCAGTATAGTATGTACCATCAGTGCAGTGTAGTACCAGACTTGGACTAGTACCTACTTTACAACTGTGCAGTATAGTATGTACCATCAGTGCAGTGTAGTGCCAGAGTGGGATTAGTGCCTACTTTACAACTGTGCAGTATAGTATGTAACATCAGTGCAGTGTAGTGCCAGACTGGGACTAGTGCCTACTTTACAGTACAACTGTGCAGTATAGTATGTACCATCAGTGCAGTGTAGTGCCAGAGTGGGACTAGTGCCTACTTTACAGTACAACTGTGCAGTATAGTATGTACCATCAGTGCAGTGTAGTGCCAGAGTGGGACTAGTTCCTACTTTACAACTGTGCAGTATAGTATGTACCATCAGTGCAGTGTAGTACCACACTGGGACTAGTACCTACTTTACAGTACAACTGTGCAGTATAGTATGTACCATCAGTGCAGTGTAGTGCCAGAGTGGGACTAGTGCCTACTTTACAGTACAACTTTGCAGTATAGTATGTACCATCAGTGCAGTGTAGTGCCAGAGTGGGACTAGTGCCTACTTTACAGTACAATTGTGCAGTATAGTATGTACCATCAGTGCAGTGTAGTACCAGACTGGGACTAGTACCTACTTTACAGTACAACTGTGCAGTATAGTATGTACCATCAGTGCAGTGTAGTGCCAGAGTGGGACTAGTGCCTACTTTACAGTACAACTGTGCAATATAGTATGTACCATCAGTGCAGTGTAGTACCAGAGTGGGATTAGTACCTACTTTACAGTACAACTGTGCAGTATAGTATGTACCATCAGTGCAGTGTAGTGCCAGAGTGGGACTAGTGCCTACTTTACAGTACAACTGTGCAATATAGTATGTACCATCAGTGCAGTGTAGTGCCAGAGTGGGACTAGTGCCTACTTTACAGTACAACTGTGCAGTATAGTATGTACCATCAGTGCAGTGTAGTACCAGAGTGGGATTAGTACCTACTTTACAGTACAACTGTGCAGTATAGTATGTACAATCAGTGCAGTGTAGTGCCAGAGTGGGACTAGTGCCTACTTTACAGTACAACTGTGCAGTATAGTATGTACCATCAGTGCAGTGTAGTGCCAGAGTGGGGACTAGTGCCTACTTTACAACTGTGCAGTATAGTATGTACCATCAGTGCAGTGTAGTACCAGACTGGGACTAGTGCCTACTTTACAGTACAACTATGCAGTATAGTATGTACCATCAGTGCAGTGTAGTACCAGACTGGGACTAGTGCCTACTTTACAGTACAACTGTGCAGTATAGTATGTACCATCAGTGCAGTGTAGTACCAGAGTGGGACTAGTGCCTACTTTAGAGTACAACTGTGCAGTATAGTATGTACCATCAGTGCAGTGTAGTGCCAGAGTGGGACTAGTGCCTACTTTACAGTACAACTGTGCAGTATAGTATGTACCATCAGTGCAGTGTAGTGCCAAAGTGGGGACTAGTGCCTACTTTACAACAGTGCAGTATAGTATGTACCATCTGTGCAGTGTAGTACCAGACTGGGACTAGTGCCTACTTTACAACTGTGCAGTATAGTATGTACCATCAGTGCAGTGTAGTACCAGACTGGGACTAGTGCCTACTTTACAGTACAACTGTGCAGTATAGTATGTACCATCAGTGCAGTGTAGTACCAGACTGGGACTAGTACCTACTTTACAACTGTGCAGTATAGTATGTACCATCAGTGCAGTGTAGTACCAGACTGGGACTAGTGCCTACTTTACAGTACAACTGTGCAGTATAGTATGTACCATCAGTGCAGTGTAGTGCCAGAGTGGGACTAGTGCCTACTTTACAGTACAACTGTGCAGTATAGTATGTACCATCAGTGCAGTGTAGTGCCAGAGTGGGACTAGTGCCTACTTTACAACTGTGCAGTATAGTATGTACCATCAGTGCAGTGTAGTACCAGACTGGGACTAGTGCCTACTTTACAGTACAACTGTGCAGTATAGTATGTACCATCAGTGCAGTGTAGTACCAGACTGGGACTAGTACCTACTTTACGGTACAACTGTGCAGTATAGTATGTACCATCAGTGCAGTGTAGTACCAGAGTGGGACTAGTGCCTACTTTACAGTACAACTGTGCAGTATAGTATGTACCATCAGTGCAGTTTAGTACCAGACTGGGACTAGTACCTACTTTACAACTGTGCAGTATAGTATGTACCATCAGTGCAGTGTAGTACCAGAAAGGGACTAGTGCCTACTTTACAGTACAACTGTGCAGTATAGTATGTACCATCAGTGCAGTGTAGTGCCAGAGTGGGACTAGTGCCTACTTTACAGTACAACTGTGCAGTATAGTATGTACCATCAGTGCAGTGTAGTGCCAGAGTGGGACTAGTGCCTACTTTACAACTGCGCAGTATAGTATGTACCATCAGTGCAGTGTAGTACCAGAGTGGGACTAGTGCCTACTTTACAGTACAACTGTGCAGTATAGTATGTACCATCAGTGCAGTGTAGTACCAGACTGGGACTAGTGCCTACTTTACAACTGTGCAGTATAGTATGTACCATCAGTGCAGTGTAGTACCAGACTGGGACGAGTACCTACTTTACAACTGTGCAGTATAGTATGTACCATCAGTGCAGTGTAGTACCAGAGTGGGACTAGTGCCTACTTTACAGTACAACTGTGCAGTATAGTATGTACCATCAGTGCAGTGTAGTACCAGACTGGGACTAGTGCCTACTTTACAGTACAACTGTGCAGTATAGTATGTACCATCAGTGCAGTGTAGTACCAGAGTGGGACTAGTGCCTACTTTACAGTACAACTGTGCAGTATAGTATGTACCATCAGTGCAGTGTAGTACCAGAGTGGGACTAGTGCCTACTTTACAGTACAACTGTGCAGTATAGTATGTACCATCAGTGCAGTGTAGTACCAGACTGGGACTAGTGCCTACTTTACAGTACAACTGTGCAGTATAGTATGTAACATCAGTGCAGTGTAGTGCCAGAGTGGGACTAGTGCCTACTTTACAACTGTGCAGTATAGTATGTACCATCAGTGCAGTGTAGTACCAGACTGGGACTAGTGATCACTTTACAGTACAACTGTGCAGTATAGTATGTACCATCAGTGCAGTGTAGTACCAGAGTGGGACTAGTGCCTACTTTACAGTACAACTGTGCAGTATAGTATGTACCATCAGTGCAGTGTAGTGCCAGAGTGGGACTAGTGCCTACTTTACAGTACAACTGTGCAGTATAGTATGTACCATCAGTGCAGTGTAGTACCAGAGTGGGACTAGTGCCTACTTTACAACTGTGCAGTATAATATGTACCATCAGTGCAGTGTAGTACCAGACTGGGACTAGTACCTACTTTACAGTACAACTGTGCAGTATAGTATGTACCATCAGTGCAGTGTAGTACCAGAGTGGGACTAGTGCCTACTTTACAACTGTGCAGTATAGTATGTACCATCAGTGCAGTGTAGTACCAGACTGGGACTAGTACCTACTATACATTACAACTGTGCAGTATAGTATGTACCATCAGTGCAGTGTAGTATCAGAGTGGGACTAGTGCCTACTTTACAGTACAACTGTGCAGTATAGTATGTACCATCAGTGCAGTGTAGTACCAGAGTGGGGCTAGTGCCTACTTTACAACTGTGCAGTATAGTATGTACCATCAGTGCAGTGTAGTACCAGAGTGGGACTAGTACCTACTTTACAGTACAACTGTGCAGTATAGTATGTACCATCAGTGCAGTGTAATGCCAGAGTGGGACTAGTGCCTACTTTACAGTACAACTGTGCAGTATAGTATGTACCATCAGTGCAGTGTAGTGCCAGAGTGGGACTAGTGCCTACTTTACAGTACAACTGTGCAGTATAGTATGTACCATCAGTGCAGTGTAGTGCCAGAGTGGGACTAGTTCCTACTTTACAACTGTGCAGTATAGTATGTACCATCAGTGCAGTGTAGTGCCAGAGTGGGATTAGTGCCTACTTTACAACTGTGCAGTATAGTATGTAACATCAGTGCAGTGTAGTGCCAGACTGGGACTAGTGCCTACTTTACAGTACAACTGTGCAGTATAGTATGTACCATCAGTGCAGTGTAGTGCCAGAGTGGGACTAGTGCCTACTTTACAGTACAACTGTGCAGTATAGTATGTACCATCAGTGCAGTGTAGTGCCAGAGTGGGACTAGTTCCTACTTTACAACTGTGCAGTATAGTATGTACCATCAGTGCAGTGTAGTACCACACTGGGACTAGTACCTACTTTACAGTACAACTGTGCAGTATAGTATGTACCATCAGTGCAGTGTAGTGCCAGAGTGGGACTAGTGCCTACTTTACAGTACAACTTTGCAGTATAGTATGTACCATCAGTGCAGTGTAGTGCCAGAGTGGGACTAGTGCCTACTTTACAGTACAATTGTGCAGTATAGTATGTACCATCAGTGCAGTGTAGTACCAGACTGGGACTAGTACCTACTTTACAGTACAACTGTGCAGTATAGTATGTACCATCAGTGCAGTGTAGTGCCAGAGTGGGACTAGTGCCTACTTTACAGTACAACTGTGCAATATAGTATGTACCATCAGTGCAGTGTAGTACCAGAGTGGGATTAGTACCTACTTTACAGTACAACTGTGCAGTATAGTATGTACCATCAGTGCAGTGTAGTGCCAGAGTGGGACTAGTGCCTACTTTACAGTACAACTGTGCAGTATAGTATGTACCATCAGTACAGTGTAGTACCAGAGTGGGACTAGTGCCTACTTTACAGTACAACTGTGCAGTATAGTATGTACCATCAGTGCAGTGTAGTGCCAGAGTGGGACTAGTGCCTACTTTACAGTACAACTGTGCAGTATAGTATGTACCATCAGTGCAGTGTAGTGCCAGAGTGGGACTAGTGCCTACTTTACAGTACAACTGTGCAGTATAGTATGTACCATCAGTGCAGTGTAGTGCCAGAGTGGGACTAGTGCCTACTTTACAGTACAACTGTGCAGTATAGTATGTACCATCAGTGCAGTGTAGTACCAGAGTGGGACTAATGCCTACTTTACAGTACAACTGTGCAGTATAGTATGTACCATCAGTGCAGTGTAGGGCCAGAGTGGGACTAGTGCCTACTTTACAGTACAACTGTGCAGTATAGTATGTACCATCAGTGCAGTGTAGTGCCAGACTGGGACTAGTGCCTACTTTACAGTACAACTGTGCAGTATAGTATGTACCATCAGTGCAGTGTAGTGCCAGAGTGGGACTAGTGCCTACTTTACAGTACAACTGTGCAGTATAGTATGTACCATTAGTGCAGTGTAGTACCAGACTGGGACTAGTGCCTACTTTACAGTACAACTGTGCAGTATAGTATGTACCATCAGTGCAGTGTAGTGCCAGAGTGGGACTAGTGCCTACTTTACAGTACAACTGTGCAGTATAGTATGTACCATCAGTGCAGTGTAGTACCAGACTGGGACTAGTACCTACTTTACAGTACAACTGTGCAGTATAGTATGTACCATCAGTGCAGTGTAGTACCAGAGTGGGACTAGTGCCTACTTTACAACTGTGCAGTATAGTATGTACCATCAGTGCAGTGTAGTACCAGACTTGGACTAGTACCTACTTTACAACTGTGCAGTATAGTATGTACCATCAGTGCAGTGTAGTGCCAGAGTGGGATTAGTGCCTACTTTACAACTGTGCAGTATAGTATGTAACATCAGTGCAGTGTAGTGCCAGACTGGGACTAGTGCCTACTTTACAGTACAACTGTGCAGTATAGTATGTACCATCAGTGCAGTGTAGTGCCAGAGTGGGACTAGTTCCTACTTTACAACTGTGCAGTATAGTATGTACCATCAGTGCAGTGTAGTACCACACTGGGACTAGTACCTACTTTACAGTACAACTGTGCAGTATAGTATGTACCATCAGTGCAGTGTAGTGCCAGAGTGGGACTAGTGCCTACTTTACAGTACAACTTTGCAGTATAGTATGTACCATCAGTGCAGTGTAGTGCCAGAGTGGGACTAGTGCCTACTTTACAGTACAATTGTGCAGTATAGTATGTACCATCAGTGCAGTGTAGTACCAGACTGGGACTAGTACCTACTTTACAGTACAACTGTGCAGTATAGTATGTACCATCAGTGCAGTGTAGTGCCAGAGTGGGACTAGTGCCTACTTTACAGTACAACTGTGCAATATAGTATGTACCATCAGTGCAGTGTAGTACCAGAGTGGGATTAGTACCTACTTTACAGTACAACTGTGCAGTATAGTATGTACCATCAGTGCAGTGTAGTGCCAGAGTGGGACTAGTGCCTACTTTACAGTACAACTGTGCAATATAGTATGTACCATCAGTGCAGTGTAGTGCCAGAGTGGGACTAGTGCCTACTTTACAGTACAACTGTGCAGTATAGTATGTACCATCAGTGCAGTGTAGTACCAGAGTGGGACTTAGTACCTACTTTACAGTACAACTGTGCAGTATAGTATGTACAATCAGTGCAGTGTAGTGCCAGAGTGGGACTAGTGCCTACTTTACAGTACAACTGTGCAGTATAGTATGTACCATCAGTGCAGTGTAGTGCCAGAGTGGGGACTAGTGCCTACTTTACAACTGTGCAGTATAGTATGTACCATCAGTGCAGTGTAGTACCAGACTGGGACTAGTGCCTACTTTACAGTACAACTATGCAGTATAGTATGTACCATCAGTGCAGTGTAGTACCAGACTGGGACTAGTGCCTACTTTACAGTACAACTGTGCAGTATAGTATGTACCATCAGTGCAGTGTAGTACCAGAGTGGGACTAGTGCCTACTTTAGAGTACAACTGTGCAGTATAGTATGTACCATCAGTGCAGTGTAGTGCCAGAGTGGGACTAGTGCCTACTTTACAGTACAACTGTGCAGTATAGTATGTACCATCAGTGCAGTGTAGTGCCAAAGTGGGGACTAGTGCCTACTTTACAACAGTGCAGTATAGTATGTACCATCTGTGCAGTGTAGTACCAGACTGGGACTAGTGCCTACTTTACAACTGTGCAGTATAGTATGTACCATCAGTGCAGTGTAGTACCAGACTGGGACTAGTGCCTACTTTACAGTACAACTGTGCAGTATAGTATGTACCATCAGTGCAGTGTAGTACCAGACTGGGACTAGTACCTACTTTACAACTGTGCAGTATAGTATGTACCATCAGTGCAGTGTAGTACCAGACTGGGACTAGTGCCTACTTTACAGTACAACTGTGCAGTATAGTATGTACCATCAGTGCAGTGTAGTGCCAGAGTGGGACTAGTGCCTACTTTACAGTACAACTGTGCAGTATAGTATGTACCATCAGTGCAGTGTAGTGCCAGAGTGGGACTAGTGCCTACTTTACAAACTGTGCAGTATAGTATGTACCATCAGTGCAGTGTAGTACCAGACTGGGACTAGTGCCTACTTTACAGTACAACTGTGCAGTATAGTATGTACCATCAGTGCAGTGTAGTACCAGACTGGGACTAGTACCTACTTTACGGTACAACTGTGCAGTATAGTATGTACCATCAGTGCAGTGTAGTACCAGAGTGGGACTAGTGCCTACTTTACAGTACAACTGTGCAGTATAGTATGTACCATCAGTGCAGTTTAGTACCAGACTGGGACTAGTACCTACTTTACAACTGTGCAGTATAGTATGTACCATCAGTGCAGTGTAGTACCAGAAAGGGACTAGTGCCTACTTTACAGTACAACTGTGCAGTATAGTATGTACCATCAGTGCAGTGTAGTGCCAGAGTGGGACTAGTGCCTACTTTACAGTACAACTGTGCAGTATAGTATGTACCATCAGTGCAGTGTAGTGCCAGAGTGGGACTAGTGCCTACTTTACAACTGCGCAGTATAGTATGTACCATCAGTGCAGTGTAGTACCAGAGTGGGACTAGTGCCTACTTTACAGTACAACTGTGCAGTATAGTATGTACCATCAGTGCAGTGTAGTACCAGACTGGGACTAGTGCCTACTTTACAACTGTGCAGTATAGTATGTACCATCAGTGCAGTGTAGTACCAGACTGGGACGAGTACCTACTTTACAACTGTGCAGTATAGTATGTACCATCAGTGCAGTGTAGTACCAGAGTGGGACTAGTGCCTACTTTACAGTACAACTGTGCAGTATAGTATGTACCATCAGTGCAGTGTAGTACCAGACTGGGACTAGTGCCTACTTTACAGTACAACTGTGCAGTATAGTATGTACCATCAGTGCAGTGTAGTACCAGAGTGGGACTAGTGCCTACTTTACAGTACAACTGTGCAGTATAGTATGTACCATCAGTGCAGTGTAGTACCAGAGTGGGACTAGTGCCTACTTTACAGTACAACTGTGCAGTATAGTATGTACCATCAGTGCAGTGTAGTACCAGACTGGGACTAGTGCCTACTTTACAGTACAACTGTGCAGTATAGTATGTAACATCAGTGCAGTGTAGTGCCAGAGTGGGACTAGTGCCTACTTTACAACTGTGCAGTATAGTATGTACCATCAGTGCAGTGTAGTACCAGACTGGGACTAGTGCTCACTTTACAGTACAACTGTGCAGTATAGTATGTACCATCAGTGCAGTGTAGTACCAGAGTGGGACTAGTGCCTACTTTACAGTACAACTGTGCAGTATAGTATGTACCATCAGTGCAGTGTAGTGCCAGAGTGGGACTAGTGCCTACTTTACAGTACAACTGTGCAGTATAGTATGTACCATCAGTGCAGTGTAGTACCAGAGTGGGACTAGTGCCTACTTTACAACTGTGCAGTATAATATGTACCATCAGTGCAGTGTAGTACCAGACTGGGACTAGTACCTACTTTACAGTACAACTGTGCAGTATAGTATGTACCATCAGTGCAGTGTAGTACCAGAGTGGGACTAGTGCCTACTTTACAACTGTGCAGTATAGTATGTACCATCAGTGCAGTGTAGTACCAGACTGGGACTAGTACCTACTATACATTACAACTGTGCAGTATAGTATGTACCATCAGTGCAGTGTAGTATCAGAGTGGGACTAGTGCCTACTTTACAGTACAACTGTGCAGTATAGTATGTACCATCAGTGCAGTGTAGTACCAGAGTGGGGCTAGTGCCTACTTTACAACTGTGCAGTATAGTATGTACCATCAGTGCAGTGTAGTACCAGAGTGGGACTAGTACCTACTTTACAGTACAACTGTGCAGTATAGTATGTACCATCAGTGCAGTGTAGTGCCAGAGTGGGACTAGTGCCTACTTTACAGTACAACTGTGCAGTATAGTATGTACCATCAGTGCAGTGTAGTGCCAGAGTGGGACTAGTGCCTACTTTACAGTACAACTGTGCAGTATAGTATGTACCATCAGTGCAGTGTAGTGCCAGAGTGGGACTAGTTCCTACTTTACAACTGTGCAGTATAGTATGTACCATCAGTGCAGTGTAGTGCCAGAGTGGGATTAGTGCCTACTTTACAACTGTGCAGTATAGTATGTACCATCAGTGCAGTGTAGTGCCAGACTGGGACTAGTGCCTACTTTACAGTACAACTGTGCAGTATAGTATGTACCATCAGTGCAGTGTAGTGCCAGAGTGGGACTAGTGCCTACTTTACAGTACAACTGTGCAGTATAGTATGTACCATCAGTGCAGTGTAGTGCCAGAGTGGGACTAGTTCCTACTTTACAACTGTGCAGTATAGTATGTACCATCAGTGCAGTGTAGTACCACACTGGGACTAGTACCTACTTTACAGTACAACTGTGCAGTATAGTATGTACCATCAGTGCAGTGTAGTGCCAGAGTGGGACTAGTGCCTACTTTACAGTACAACTTTGCAGTATAGTATGTACCATCAGTGCAGTGTAGTGCCAGAGTGGGACTAGTGCCTACTTTACAGTACAATTGTGCAGTATAGTATGTACCATCAGTGCAGTGTAGTACCAGACTGGGACTAGTACCTACTTTACAGTACAACTGTGCAGTATAGTATGTACCATCAGTGCAGTGTAGTGCCAGAGTGGGACTAGTGCCTACTTTACAGTACAACTGTGCAATATAGTATGTACCATCAGTGCAGTGTAGTACCAGAGTGGGATTAGTACCTACTTTACAGTACAACTGTGCAGTATAGTATGTACCATCAGTGCAGTGTAGTGCCAGAGTGGGACTAGTGCCTACTTTACAGTACAACTGTGCAGTATAGTATGTACCATCAGTACAGTGTAGTACCAGAGTGGGACTAGTGCCTACTTTACAGTACAACTGTGCAGTATAGTATGTACCATCAGTGCAGTGTAGTGCCAGAGTGGGACTAGTGCCTACTTTACAGTACAACTGTGCAGTATAGTATGTACCATCAGTGCAGTGTAGTGCCAGAGTGGGACTAGTGCCTACTTTACAGTACAACTGTGCAGTATAGTATGTACCATCAGTGCAGTGTAGTGCCAGAGTGGGACTAGTGCCTACTTTACAGTACAACTGTGCAGTATAGTATGTACCATCAGTGCAGTGTAGTACCAGAGTGGGACTAGTGCCTACTTTACAGTACAACTGTGCAGTATAGTATGTACCATCAGTGCAGTGTAGGGCCAGAGTGGGACTAGTGCCTACTTTACAGTACAACTGTGCAGTATAGTATGTACCATCAGTGCAGTGTAGTGCCAGACTGGGACTAGTGCCTACTTTACAGTACAACTGTGCAGTATAGTATGTACCATCAGTGCAGTGTAGTGCCAGAGTGGGACTAGTGCCTACTTTACAGTACAACTGTGCAGTATAGTATGTACCATCTAGTGCAGTGTAGTACCAGACTGGGACTAGTGCCTACTTTACAGTACAACTGTGCAGTATAGTATGTACCATCAGTGCAGTGTAGTACCAGAGTGGGACTAGTGCCTACTTTACAGTACAACTGTGCAGTATAGTATGTACCATCAGTGCAGTGTAGTACCAGACTGGGTGTGCAGTATAGTATGTACCATCAGTGCAGTGTAGTGCCAGAGTGGGACTAGTTCCTACTTTACAACTGTGCAGTATAGTATGTACCATCAGTGCAGTGTAGTGCCAGAGTGGGATTAGTGCCTACTTTACAACTGTGCAGTATAGTATGTAACATCAGTGCAGTGTAGTGCCAGACTGGGACTAGTGCCTACTTTACAGTACAACTGTGCAGTATAGTATGTAACATCAGTGCAGTGTAGTGCCAGACTGGGACTAGTGCCTACTTTACAGTACAACTGTGCAGTATAGTATGTACCATCAGTGCAGTGTAGTGCCAGAGTGGGACTAGTTCCTACTTTACAACTGTGCAGTATAGTATGTACCATCAGTGCAGTGTAGTACCACACTGGGACTAGTACCTACTTTACAGTACAACTGTGCAGTATAGTATGTACCATCAGTGCAGTGTAGTGCCAGAGTGGGACTAGTGCCTACTTTACAGTACAACTTTGCAGTATAGTATGTACCATCAGTGCAGTGTAGTGCCAGAGTGGGACTAGTGCCTACTTTACAGTACAATTGTGCAGTATAGTATGTACCATCAGTGCAGTGTAGTACCAGACTGGGACTAGTACCTACTTTACAGTACAACTGTGCAGTATAGTATGTACCATCAGTGCAGTGTAGTGCCAGAGTGGGACTAGTGCCTACTTTACAGTACAACTGTGCAATATAGTATGTACCATCAGTGCAGTGTAGTACCAGAGTGGGATTAGTACCTACTTTACAGTACAACTGTGCAGTATAGTATGTACCATCAGTGCAGTGTAGTGCCAGAGTGGGACTAGTGCCTACTTTACAGTACAACTGTGCAGTATAGTATGTACCATCAGTACAGTGTAGTACCAGAGTGGGACTAGTGCCTACTTTACAGTACAACTGTGCAGTATAGTATGTACCATCAGTGCAGTGTAGTGCCAGAGTGGGACTAGTGCCTACTTTACAGTACAACTGTGCAGTATAGTATGTACCATCAGTGCAGTGTAGTGCCAGAGTGGGACTAGTGCCTACTTTACAGTACAACTGTGCAGTATAGTATGTACCATCAGTGCAGTGTAGTGCCAGAGTGGGACTAGTGCCTACTTTACAGTACAACTGTGCAGTATAGTATGTACCATCAGTGCAGTGTAGTACCAGAGTGGGACTAATGCCTACTTTACAGTACAACTGTGCAGTATAGTATGTACCATCAGTGCAGTGTAGGGCCAGAGTGGGACTAGTGCCTACTTTACAGTACAACTGTGCAGTATAGTATGTACCATCAGTGCAGTGTAGTGCCAGACTGGGACTAGTGCCTACTTTACAGTACAACTGTGCAGTATAGTATGTACCATCAGTGCAGTGTAGTGCCAGAGTGGGACTAGTGCCTACTTTACAGTACAACTGTGCAGTATAGTATGTACCATTAGTGCAGTGTAGTACCAGACTGGGACTAGTGCCTACTTTACAGTACAACTGTGCAGTATAGTATGTACCATCAGTGCAGTGTAGTGCCAGAGTGGGACTAGTGCCTACTTTACAGTACAACTGTGCAGTATAGTATGTACCATCAGTGCAGTGTAGTACCAGACTGGGACTAGTACCTACTTTACAGTACAACTGTGCAGTATAGTATGTACCATCAGTGCAGTGTAGTACCAGAGTGGGACTAGTGCCTACTTTACAACTGTGCAGTATAGTATGTACCATCAGTGCAGTGTAGTACCAGACTGGGACTAGTACCTACTTTACAGTACAACTGTGCAGTATAGTATGTACCATCAGTGCAGTGTAGTACCAGAGTGGGACTAGTGCCTACTTTACAGTACAACTGTGCAGTATAGTATGTACCATCAGTGCAGTGTAGTACCAGAGTGGGACTAGTGCCTACTTTACAACTGTGCAGTATAGTATGTACCATCAGTGCAGTGTAGTACCAGAGTGGGACTAGTACCTACTTTACAGTCCAACTGTGCAGTATAGTATATACCATCAGTGCAGTGTAGTGCCAGAGTGGGACTAGTGCCTACTTTACAGTACAACTGTGCAGTATAGTATGTACCATCAGTGCAGTGTAGTGCCAGAGTGGGACTAGTGCCTACTTTACAGTACAACTTTGCAGTATAGTATGTACCATCAGTGCAGTGTAGTGCCAGAGTGGGACTAGTGCCTACTTTACAGTACAACTGTGCAGTATAGTATGTACCATCAGTGCAGTGTAGTACCAGACTGGGACTAGTACCTACTTTACAGTACAACTGTGCAGTATAGTATGTACCATCAGTGCAGTGTAGTGCCAGAGTGGGACTAGTGCCTACTTTACAGTACAACTGTGCAATATAGTATGTACCATCAGTGCAGTGTAGTACCAGAGTGGGACTAGTACCTACTTTACAGTACAACTGTGCAGTATAGTATGTACCATCAGTGCAGTGTAGTGCCAGAGTGGGACTAGTGCCTACTTTACAGTACAACTGTGCAGTATAGTATGTGCCATCAGTGCAGTGTAGTGCCAGAGTGGGACTAGTGCCTACTTTACATTACAACTGTGCAGTATAGTATGTACCATCAGTGCAGTGTAGTACCAGAGTGGGACTAGTGCCTACTTTACAGTACAACTGTGCAGTATAGTATGTACCATCGGTGCAGTGTAGTGCCAGAGTGGGACTAGTGCCTACTTTACAGTACAACTGTGCAGTATAGTATGTACCATCAGTGCAGTGTAGTGCCAGAGTGGGACTAGTGCCTACTTTACAACTGTGCAGTATAGTATGTACCATCAGTGCAGTGTAGTACCAGACTGGGACTAGTACCTACTTTACAGTACAACTGTGCAGTATAGTATGTACCATCAGTGCAGTGTAGTGCCAGAGTGGGACTAGTGCCTACTTTACAGTACAACTGTGCAATATAGTATGTACCATCAGTGCAGTGTAGTACCAGAGTGGGATTAGTACCTACTTTACAGTACAACTGTGCAGTATAGTATGTACCATCAGTGCAGTGTAGTGCCAGAGTGGGACTAGTGCCTACTTTACAGTACAACTGTGCAGTATAGTATGTACCATCAGTACAGTGTAGTACCAGAGTGGGACTAGTGCCTACTTTACAGTACAACTGTGCAGTATAGTATGTACCATCAGTGCAGTGTAGTGCCAGAGTGGGACTAGTGCCTACTTTACAGTACAACTGTGCAGTATAGTATGTACCATCAGTGCAGTGTAGTGCCAGAGTGGGACTAGTGCCTACTTTACAGTACAACTGTGCAGTATAGTATGTACCATCAGTGCAGTGTAGTACCAGAGTGGGACTAGTGCCTACTTTACAGTACAACTGTGCAGTATAGTATGTACCATCAGTGCAGTGTAGTACCAGAGTGGGACTAGTGCCTACTTTACAACTGTGCAGTATAGTATGTACCATCAGTGCAGTGTAGTACCAGAGTGGGACTAGTACCTACTTTACAGTCCAACTCTGCAGTATAGTATGTACCATCAGTGCAGTGTAGTGCCAGAGTGGGACTAGTGCCTACTTTACAGTACAACTGTGCAGTATAGTATGTACCATCAGTGCAGTATAGTGCCAGAGTGGGACTAGTGCCTACTTTACAGTACAACTTTGCAGTATAGTATGTACCATCAGTGCAGTGTAGTGCCAGAGTGGGACTAGTGCCTACTTTACAGTACAATTGTGCAGTATAGTATGTACCATCAGTGCAGTGTAGTGCCAGAGTGTGACTAGTGCCTACTTTACAGTACAACTGTGCAGTATAGTATGTACCATCAGTGAAGTATAGTGCCAGAGTGGGACTAGTGCCTACTTTACAGTACAACTTTGCAGTATAGTATGTACCATCAGTGCAGTGTAGTGCCAGAGTGGGACTAGTGCCTACTTTACAGTACAATTGTGCAGTATAGTATGTACCATCAGTGCAGTGTAGTACCAGACTGGGACTAGTACCTACTTTACAGTACAACTGTGCAGTATAGTATGTACCATCAGTGCAGTGTAGTGCCAAAGTGGGACTAGTGCCTACTTTACAGTACAACTGTGCAATATAGTATGTACCATCAGTGCAGTGTAGTACCAGAGTGGGATTAGTACCTACTTTACAGTACAACTGTGCAGTATAGTATGTACCATCAGTGCAGTGTAGTGCCAGAGTGGGACTAGTGCCTACTTTACAGTACAACTGTGCAGTATAGTATGTACCATCAGTACAGTGTAGTACCAGAGTGGGACTAGTGCCTACTTTATAGTACAACTGTGCAGTATAGTATGTACCATCAGTGCAGTGTAGTGCCAGAGTGGGACTAGTGCCTACTTTACAGTACAACTGTGCAGTATAGTATGTACCATCAGTGCAGTGTAGTGCCAGAGTGGGACTAGTGCCTACTTTACAGTACAACTGTGCAGTATAGTATGTACCATCAGTGCAGTGTAGTACCAGAGTGGGACTAGTGCCTACTTTACAGTACAACTGTGCAGTATAGTATGTACCATCAGTGCAGTGTAGTACCAGAGTGGGACTAGTGCCTACTTTACAACTGTGCAGTATAGTATGTACCATCAGTGCAGTGTAGTACCAGAGTGGGACTAGTACCTACTTTACAGTCCAACTCTGCAGTATAGTATGTACCATCAGTGCAGTGTAGTGCCAGAGTGGGACTAGTGCCTACTTTACAGTACAATTGTGCAGTATAGTATGTACCATCAGTGCAGTATAGTGCCAGAGTGGGACTAGTGCCTACTTTACAGTACAACTTTGCAGTATAGTATGTACCATCAGTGCAGTGTAGTGCCAGAGTGGGACTAGTGCCTACTTTACAGTACAATTGTGCAGTATAGTATGTACCATCAGTGCAGTGTAGTACCAGACTGGGACTAGTACCTACTTTACAGTACAACTGTGCAGTATAGTATGTACCATCAGTGCAGTGTAGTGCCAGAGTGGGACTAGTGCCTACTTTACAGTACAACTGTGCAATATAGTATGTACCATCAGTGCAGTGTAGTGCCAGAGTGGGACTAGTGCCTACTTTACAGTACAACTGTGCTGTATAGTATGTACCATCAGTGCAGTGTAGTACCAGAGTGGGATTAGTACCTACTTTACAGTACAACTGTGCAGTATAGTATGTACCAGCAGTGCAGTGTAGTGCCAGAGTGGGACTAGTGCCTACTTTACAGTACAACTGTGCAGTATAGTATGTACCATCAGTACAGTGTAGTACCAGAGTGGGACTAGTGCCTACTTTACAGTACAACTGTGCAGTATAGTATGTACCATCAGTGCAGTGTAGTGCCAGAGTGGGACTAGTGCCTACTTTACAGTACAACTGTGCAGTATAGTATGTACCATCAGTGCAGTGTAGTGCCAGAGTGGGACTAGTGCCTACTTTACAGTACAACTGTGCAGTATAGTATGTACCATCAGTGCAGTGTAGTACCAGAGTGGGACTAGTGCCTACTTTACAGTACAACTGTGCAGTATAGTATGTACCATCAGTGCAGTGTAGTACCAGAGTGGGACTAATGCCTACTTTACAGTACAACTGTGCAGTATAGTATGTACCATCAGTGCAGTGTAGGGCCAGAGTGGGACTAGTGCCTACTTTACAGTACAACTGTGCAGTATAGTATGTACCATCAGTGCAGTGTAGTGCCAGACTGGGACTAGTGCCTACTTTACAGTACAACTGTGCAGTATAGTATGTACCATCAGTGCAGTGTAGTGCCAGAGTGGGACTAGTGCCTACTTTACAGTACAACTGTGCAGTATAGTATGTACCATTAGTGCAGTGTAGTACCAGACTGGGACTAGTGCCTACTTTACAGTACAACTGTGCAGTATAGTATGTACCATCAGTGCAGTGTAGTGCCAGAGTGGGACTAGTGCCTACTTTACAGTACAACTGTGCAGTATAGTATGTACCATCAGTGCAGTGTAGTACCAGACTGGGACTAGTACCTACTTTACAGTACAACTGTGCAGTATAGTATGTACCATCAGTGCAGTGTAGTACCAGAGTGGGACTAGTGCCTACTTTACAACTGTGCAGTATAGTATGTACCATCAGTGCAGTGTAGTACCAGACTGGGACTAGTACCTACTTTACAGTACAACTGTGCAGTATAGTATGTACCATCAGTGCAGTGTAGTACCAGAGTGGGACTAGTGCCTACTTTACAGTACAACTGTGCAGTATAGTATGTACCATCAGTGCAGTGTAGTACCAGAGTGGGACTAGTGCCTACTTTACAACTGTGCAGTATAGTATGTACCATCAGTGCAGTGTAGTACCAGAGTGGGACTAGTACCTACTTTACAGTCCAACTGTGCAGTATAGTATGTACCATCAGTGCAGTGTAGTGCCAGAGTGGGACTAGTGCCTACTTTACAGTACAACTGTGCAGTATAGTATGTACCATCAGTGCAGTGTAGTGCCAGAGTGGGACTAGTGCCTACTTTACAGTACAACTTTGCAGTATAGTATGTACCATCAGTGCAGTGTAGTGCCAGAGTGGGACTAGTGCCTACTTTACAGTACAACTGTGCAGTATAGTATGTACCATCAGTGCAGTGTAGTACCAGACTGGGACTAGTACCTACTTTACAGTACAACTGTGCAGTATAGTATGTACCATCAGTGCAGTGTAGTGCCAGAGTGGGACTAGTGCCTACTTTACAGTACAACTGTGCAATATAGTATGTACCATCAGTGCAGTGTAGTACCAGAGTGGGACTAGTACCTACTTTACAGTACAACTGTGCAGTATAGTATGTACCATCAGTGCAGTGTAGTGCCAGAGTGGGACTAGTGCCTACTTTACAGTACAACTGTGCAGTATAGTATGTACCATCAGTGCAGTGTAGTGCCAGAGTGGGACTAGTGCCTACTTTACATTACAACTGTGCAGTATAGTATGTACCATCAGTGCAGTGTAGTACCAGAGTGGGACTAGTGCCTACTTTACAGTACAACTGTGCAGTATAGTATGTACCATCGGTGCAGTGTAGTGCCAGAGTGGGACTAGTGCCTACTTTACAGTACAACTGTGCAGTATAGTATGTACCATCAGTGCAGTGTAGTGCCAGAGTGGGACTAGTGCCTACTTAACAACTGTGCAGTATAGTATGTACCATCAGTGCAGTGTAGTACCAGACTGGGACTAGTACCTACTTTACAGTACAACTGTGCAGTATAGTATGTACCATCAGTGCAGTGTAGTGCCAGAGTGGGACTAGTGCCTACTTTACAGTACAACTGTGCAATATAGTATGTACCATCAGTGCAGTGTAGTACCAGAGTGGGATTAGTACCTACTTTACAGTACAACTGTGCAGTATAGTATGTACCATCAGTGCAGTGTAGTGCCAGAGTGGGACTAGTGCCTACTTTACAGTACAACTGTGCAGTATAGTATGTACCATCAGTACAGTGTAGTACCAGAGTGGGACTAGTGCCTACTTTACAGTACAACTGTGCAGTATAGTATGTACCATCAGTGCAGTGTAGTGCCAGAGTGGGACTAGTGCCTACTTTACAGTACAACTGTGCAGTATAGTATGTACCATCAGTGCAGTGTAGTGCCAGAGTGGGACTAGTGCCTACTTTACAGTACAACTGTGCAGTATAGTATGTACCATCAGTGCAGTGTAGTACCAGAGTGGGACTAGTGCCTACTTTACAGTACAACTGTGCAGTATAGTATGTACCATCAGTGCAGTGTAGTACCAGAGTGGGACTAGTGCCTACTTTACAACTGTGCAGTATAGTATGTACCATCAGTGCAGTGTAGTACCAGAGTGGGACTAGTACCTACTTTACAGTCCAACTCTGCAGTATAGTATGTACCATCAGTGCAGTGTAGTGCCAGAGTGGGACTAGTGCCTACTTTACAGTACAACTGTGCAGTATAGTATGTACCATCAGTGCAGTATAGTGCCAGAGTGGGACTAGTGCCTACTTTACAGTACAACTTTGCAGTATAGTATGTACCATCAGTGCAGTGTAGTGCCAGAGTGGGACTAGTGCCTACTTTACAGTACAATTGTGCAGTATAGTATGTACCATCAGTGCAGTGTAGTACCAGACTGGGACTAGTACCTACTTTACAGTACAACTGTGCAGTATAGTATGTACCATCAGTGCAGTGTAGTGCCAGAGTGGGACTAATGCCTACTTTACAGTACAACTGTGCAATATAGTATGTACCATCAGTGCAGTGTAGTACCAGAGTGGGATTAGTACCTACTTTACAGTACAACTGTGCAGTATAGTATGTACCATCAGTGCAGTGTAGTGCCAGAGTGGGACTAGTGCCTACTTTACAGTACAACTGTGCAGTATAGTATGTACCATCAGTACAGTGTAGTAGCAGAGTGGGACTAGTGCCTACTTTACAGTACAACTGTGCAGTATAGTATGTACCATCAGTGCAGTGTAGTGCCAGAGTGGGACTAGTGCCTACTTTACAGTACAACTGTGCAGTATAGTATGTACCATCAGTGCAGTGTAGTGCCAGAGTGGGACTAGTGCCTACTTTACAGTACAACTGTGCAGTATAGTATGTACCATCAGTGCAGTGTAGTACCAGAGTGGGACTAGTGCCTACTTTACAGTACAACTGTGCAGTATAGTATGTACCATCAGTGCAGTGTAGTACCAGAGTGGGACTAGTGCCTACTTTACAGTACAACTGTGCAGTATAGTATGTACCATCAGTGCAGTGTAGTGCCAGAGTGGGACTAGTGCCTACTTTACAGTACAACTGTGCAGTATAGTATGTACCATCAGTGCAGTGTAGTACCAGAGTGGGACTAGTGCCTACTTTACAACTGTGCAGTATAATATGTACCATCAGTGCAGTGTAGTACCAGACTGGGACTAGTACCTACTTTACAGTACAACTGTGCAGTATAGTATGTACCATCAGTGCAGTGTAGTACCAGAGTGGGACTAGTGCCTACTTTACAACTGTGCAGTATAGTATGTACCATCAGTGCAGTGTAGTACCAGACTGGGACTAGTACCTACTATACATTACAACTGTGCAGTATAGTATGTACCATCAGTGCAGTGTAGTATCAGAGTGGGACTAGTGCCTACTTTACAGTACAACTGTGCAGTATAGTATGTACCATCAGTGCAGTGTAGTACCAGAGTGGGGCTAGTGCCTACTTTACAACTGTGCAGTATAGTATGTACCATCAGTGCAGTGTAGTACCAGAGTGGGACTAGTACCTACTTTACAGTACAACTGTGCAGTATAGTATGTACCATCAGTGCAGTGTAGTGCCAGAGTGGGACTAGTGCCTACTTTACAGTACAACTGTGCAGTATAGTATGTACCATCAGTGCAGTGTAGTGCCAGAGAGGGACTAGTGCCTACTTTACAGTACAACTGTGCAGTATAGTATGTACCATCAGTGCAGTGTAGTGCCAGAGTGGGACTAGTTCCTACTTTACAACTGTGCAGTATAGTATGTACCATCAGTGCAGTGTAGTGCCAGAGTGGGATTAGTGCCTACTTTACAACTGTGCAGTATAGTATGTAACATCAGTGCAGTGTAGTGCCAGACTGGGACTAGTGCCTACTTTACAGTACAACTGTGCAGTATAGTATGTACCATCAGTGCAGTGTAGTGCCAGAGTGGGACTAGTGCCTACTTTACAGTACAACTGTGCAGTATAGTATGTACCATCAGTGCAGTGTAGTGCCAGAGTGGGACTAGTTCCTACTTTACAACTGTGCAGTATAGTATGTACCATCAGTGCAGTGTAGTACCACACTGGGACTAGTACCTACTTTACAGTACAACTGTGCAGTATAGTATGTACCATCAGTGCAGTGTAGTACCAGAGTGGGACTAGTGCCTACTTTACAGTACAACTGTGCAGTATAGTATGTACCATCAGTGCAGTGTAGTACCAGAGTGGGACTAGTGCCTACTTTACAACTGTGCAGTATAGTATGTACCATCAGTGCAGTGTAGTACCAGAGTGGGACTAGTACCTACTTTACAGTCCAACTGTGCAGTATAGTATGTACCATCAGTGCAGTGTAGTGCCAGAGTGGGACTAGTGCCTACTTTACAGTACAACTGTGCAGTATAGTATGTACCATCAGTGCAGTGTAGTGCCAGAGTGGGACTAGTGCCTACTTTACAGTACAACTTTGCAGTATAGTATGTACCATCAGTGCAGTGTAGTGCCAGAGTGGGACTAGTGCCTACTTTACAGTACAACTGTGCAGTATAGTATGTACCATCAGTGCAGTGTAGTACCAGACTGGGACTAGTACCTACTTTACAGTACAACTGTGCAGTATAGTATGTACCATCAGTGCAGTGTAGTGCCAGAGTGGGACTAGTGCCTACTTTACAGTACAACTGTGCAATATAGTATGTACCATCAGTGCAGTGTAGTACCAGAGTGGGACTAGTACCTACTTTACAGTACAACTGTGCAGTATAGTATGTACCATCAGTGCAATGTAGTGCCAGAGTGGGACTAGTGCCTACTTTACAGTACAACTGTGCAGTATAGTATGTACCATCAGTGCAGTGTAGTGCCAGAGTGGGACTAGTGCCTACTTCACATTACAACTGTGCAGTATAGTATGTACCATCAGTGCAGTGTAGTACCAGAGTGGGACTAGTGCCTACTTTACAGTACAACTGTGCAGTATAGTATGTACCATCGGTGCAGTGTAGTGCCAGAGTGGGACTAGTGCCTACTTTACAGTACAACTGTGCAGTATAGTATGTACCATCAGTGCAGTGTAGTGCCAGAGTGGGACTAGTGCCTACTTTACAACTGTGCAGTATAGTATGTACCATCAGTGCAGTGTAGTACCAGACTGGGACTAGTACCTACTTTACAGTACAACTGTGCAGTATAGTATGTACCATCAGTGCAGTGTAGTGCCAGAGTGGGACTAGTGCCTACTTTACAGTACAACTGTGCAATATAGTAAGTACCATCAGTGCAGTGTAGTACCAGAGTGGGATTAGTACCTACTTTACAGTACAACTGTGCAGTATAGTATGTACCATCAGTGCAGTGTAGTGCCAGAGTGGGACTAGTGCCTACTTTACAGTACAACTGTGCAGTATAGTATGTACCATCAGTACAGTGTAGTACCAGAGTGGGACTAGTGCCTACTTTACAGTACAACTGTGCAGTATAGTATGTACCATCAGTGCAGTGTAGTGCCAGAGTGGGACTAGTGCCTACTTTACAGTACAACTGTGCAGTATAGTATGTACCATCAGTGCAGTGTAGTGCCAGAGTGGGACTAGAGCCTACTTTACAGTACAACTGTGCAGTATAGTATGTACCATCAGTGCAGTGTAGTACCAGAGTGGGACTAGTGCCTACTTTACAGTACAACTGTGCAGTATAGTATGTACCATCAGTGCAGTGTAGTACCAGAGTGGGACTAGTGCCTACTTTACAACTGTGCAGTATAGTATGTACCATCAGTGCAGTATAGTACCAGAGTGGGACTAGTACCTACTTTACAGTCCAACTCTGCAGTATAGTATGTACCATCAGTGCAGTGTAGTGCCAGAGTGGGACTAGTGCCTACTTTACAGTACAACTGTGCAGTATAGTATGTACCATCAGTGCAGTATAGTGCCAGAGTGGGACTAGTGCCTACTTTACAGTACAACTTTGCAGTATAGTATGTACCATCAGTGCAGTGTAGTGCCAGAGTGGGACTAGTGCCTACTTTACAGTACAATTGTGCAGTATAGTATGTACCATCAGTGCAGTGTAGTACCAGACTGGGACTAGTACCTACTTTACAGTACAACTGTGCAGTATAGTATGTACCATCAGTGCAGTGTAGTGCCAGAGTGGGACTAGTGCCTACTTTACAGTACAACTGTGCAATATAGTATGTACCATCAGTGCAGTGTAGTACCAGAGTGGGATTAGTACCTACTTTACAGTACAACTGTGCAGTATAGTATGTACCATCAGTGCAGTGTAGTGCCAGAGTGGGACTAGTGCCTACTTTACAGTACAACTGTGCAGTATAGTATGTACCATCAGTACAGTGTAGTACCAGAGTGGGACTAGTGCCTACTTTACAGTACAACTGTGCAGTATAGTATGTACCATCAGTGCAGTGTAGTGCCAGAGTGGGACTAGTGCCTACTTTACAGTACAACTGTGCAGTATAGTATGTACCATCAGTGCAGTGTAGTGCCAGAGTGGGACTAGTGCCTACTTTACAGTACAACTGTGCAGTATAGTATGTACCATCAGTGCAGTGTAGTACCAGAGTGGGACTAGTGCCTACTTTACAGTACAACTGTGCAGTATAGTATGTACCATCAGTGCAGTGTAGTACCAGAGTGGGACTAATGCCTACTTTACAGTACAACTGTGCAGTATAGTATGTACCATCAGTGCAGTGTAGGGCCAGAGTGGGACTAGTGCCTACTTTACAGTACAACTGTGCAGTATAGTATGTACCATCAGTGCAGTGTAGTGCCAGACTGGGACTAGTGCCTACTTTACAGTACAACTGTGCAGTATAGTATGTACCATCAGTGCAGTGTAGTGCCAGAGTGGGACTAGTGCCTACTTTACAGTACAACTGTGCAGTATAGTATGTACCATTAGTGCAGTGTAGTACCAGACTGGGACTAGTGCCTACTTTACAGTACAACTGTGCAGTATAGTATGTACCATCAGTGCAGTGTAGTGCCAGAGTGGGACTAGTGCCTACTTTACAGTACAACTGTGCAGTATAGTATGTACCATCAGTGCAGTGTAGTACCAGACTGGGACTAGTACCTACTTTACAGTACAACTGTGCAGTATAGTATGTACCATCAGTGCAGTGTAGTACCAGAGTGGGACTAGTGCCTACTTTACAACTGTGCAGTATAGTATGTACCATCAGTGCAGTGTAGTACCAGACTGGGACTAGTACCTACTTTACAGTACAACTGTGCAGTATAGTATGTACCATCAGTGCAGTGTAGTACCAGAGTGGGACTAGTGCCTACTTTACAGTACAACTGTGCAGTATAGTATGTACCATCAGTGCAGTGTAGTACCAGAGTGGGACTAGTGCCTACTTTACAACTGTGCAGTATAGTATGTACCATCAGTGCAGTGTAGTACCAGAGTGGGACTAGTACCTACTTTACAGTCCAACTGTGCAGTATAGTATGTACCATCAGTGCAGTGTAGTGCCAGAGTGGGACTAGTGCCTACTTTACAGTACAACTGTGCAGTATAGTATGTACCATCAGTGTGGTGTAGTGCCAGAGTGGGACTAGTGCCTACTTTACAGTACAACTTTGCAGTATAGTATGTACCATCAGTGCAGTGTAGTGCCAGAGTGGGACTAGTGCCTACTTTACAGTACAACTGTGCAGTATAGTATGTACCATCAGTGCAGTGTAGTACCAGACTGGGACTAGTACCTACTTTACAGTACAACTGTGCAGTATAGTATGTACCATCAGTGCAGTGTAGTGCCAGAGTGGGACTAGTGCCTACTTTACAGTACAACTGTGCAATATAGTATGTACCATCAGTGCAGTGTAGTACCAGAGTGGGACTAGTACCTACTTTACAGTACAACTGTGCAGTATAGTATGTACCATCAGTGCAGTGTAGTGCCAGAGTGGGACTAGTGCCTACTTTACAGTACAACTGTGCAGTATAGTATGTACCATCAGTGCAGTGTAGTGCCAGAGTGGGACTAGTGCCTACTTTACATTACAACTGTGCAGTATAGTATGTACCATCGGTGCAGTGTAGTACCAGAGTGGGACTAGTGCCTACTTTACAGTACAACTGTGCAGTATAGTATGTACCATCGGTGCAGTGTAGTGCCAGAGTGGGACTAGTGCCTACTTTACAGTACAACTGTGCAGTATAGTATGTACCATCAGTGCAGTGTAGTGCCAGAGTGGGACTAGTGCCTACTTTACAACTGTGCAGTATAGTATGTACCATCAGTGCAGTGTAGTACCAGACTGGGACTAGTACCTACTTTACAGTACAACTGTGCAGTATAGTATGTACCATCAGTGCAGTGTAGTGCCAGAGTGGGACTAGTGCCTACTTTACAGTACAACTGTGCAATATAGTATGTACCATCAGTGCAGTGTAGTACCAGAGTGGGATTAGTACCTACTTTACAGTACAACTGTGCAGTATAGTATGTACCATCAGTGCAGTGTAGTGCCAGAGTGGGACTAGTGCCTACTTTACAGTACAACTGTGCAGTATAGTATGTACCATCAGTACAGTGTAGTACCAGAGTGGGACTAGTGCCTACTTTACAGTACAACTGTGCAGTATAGTATGTACCATCAGTGCAGTGTAGTGCCAGAGTGGGACTAGTGCCTACTTTACAGTACAACTGTGCAGTATAGTATGTACCATCAGTGCAGTGTAGTACCAGAGTGGGACTAGTGCCTACTTTACAGTACAACTGTGCAGTATAGTATGTACCATCAGTGCAGTGTAGTATCAGAGTGGGACTAGTGCCTACTTTACAACTGTGCAGTATAGTATGTACCATCAGTGCAGTGTAGTACCAGAGTGGGACTAGTACCTACTTTACAGTCCAACTCTGCAGTATAGTATGTACCATCAGTGCAGTGTAGTGCCAGAGTGGGACTAGTGCCTACTTTACAGTACAACTGTGCAGTATAGTATGTACCATCAGTGCAGTATAGTGCCAGAGTGGGACTAGTGCCTACTTTACAGTACAACTTTGCAGTATAGTATGTACCATCAGTGCAGTGTAGTGCCAGAGTGGGACTAGTGCCTACTTTACAGTACAATTGTGCAGTATAGTATGTACCATCAGTGCAGTGTAGTGCCAGAGTGTGACTAGTGCCTACTTTACAGTACAACTGTGCAGTATAGTATGTACCATCAGTGAAGTATAGTGCCAGAGTGGGACTAGTGCCTACTTTACAGTACAACTTTGCAGTATAGTATGTACCATCAGTGCAGTGTAGTGCCAGAGTGGGACTAGTGCCT
This sequence comes from Nerophis ophidion, assembly GCF_033978795.1. NCBI lineage: Eukaryota > Metazoa > Chordata > Actinopteri > Syngnathiformes > Syngnathidae > Nerophis > Nerophis ophidion. Next base: position 50,921 of record NW_026907140.1, on the reverse strand, counting down.
ACTTTACAGTACAATTGTGCAGTATAGTATGTCCCATCAGTGCAGTGTAGTACCAGACTGGGACTAGTACCTACTTTACAGTACAACTGTGCAGTATAGTATGTACCATCAGTGCAGTGTAGTGCCAAAGTGGGACTAGTGCCTACTTTACAGTACAACTGTGCAATATAGTATGTACCATCAGTGCAGTGTAGTACCAGAGTGGGATTAGTACCTACTTTACAGTACAACTGTGCAGTATAGTATGTACCATCAGTGCAGTGTAGTGCCAGAGTGGGACTAGTGCCTACTTTACAGTACAACTGTGCAGTATAGTATGTACCATCAGTGCAGTGTAGTGCCAGAGTGGGACTAGTGCCTACTTTACAGTACAACTGTGCAGTATAGTATGTACCATCAGTGCAGTGTAGTGCCAGAGTGGGACTAGTGCCTACTTTACAGTACAACTGTGCAGTATAGTATGTACCATCAGTGCAGTGTAGTACCAGAGTGGGACTAGTGCCTACTTTACAGTACAACTGTGCAGTATAGTATGTACCATCAGTGCAGTGTAGTACCAGAGTGGGACTAGTGCCTACTTTACAACTGTGCAGTATAGTATGTACCATCAGTGCAGTGTAGTACCAGAGTGGGACTAGTACCTACTTTACAGTCCAACTCTGCAGTATAGTATGTACCATCAGTGCAGTGTAGTGCCAGAGTGGGACTAGTGCCTACTTTACAGTACAATTGTGCAGTATAGTATGTACCATCAGTGCAGTATAGTGCCAGAGTGGGACTAGTGCCTACTTTACAGTACAACTTTGCAGTATAGTATGTACCATCAGTGCAGTGTAGTGCCAGAGTGGGACTAGTGCCTACTTTACAGTACAATTGTGCAGTATAGTATGTACCATCAGTGCAGTGTAGTACCAGACTGGGACTAGTACCTACTTTACAGTACAACTGTGCAGTATAGTATGTACCATCAGTGCAGTGTAGTGCCAGAGTGGGACTAGTGCCTACTTTACAGTACAACTGTGCAATATAGTATGTACCATCAGTGCAGTGTAGTACCAGAGTGGGATTAGTACCTACTTTACAGTACAACTGTGCAGTATAGTATGTACCATCAGTGCAGTGTAGTGCCAGAGTGGGACTAGTGCCTACTTTACAGTACAACTTTGCAGTATAGTATGTACCATCAGTGCAGTGTAGTGCCAGAGTGGGACTAGTGCCTACTTTACAGTACAATTGTGCAGTATAGTATGTCCCATCAGTGCAGTGTAGTACCAGACTGGGACTAGTACCTACTTTACAGTACAACTGTGCAGTATAGTATGTACCATCAGTGCAGTGTAGTGCCAAAGTGGGACTAGTGCCTACTTTACAGTACAACTGTGCAATATAGTATGTACCATCAGTGCAGTGTAGTACCAGAGTGGGATTAGTACCTACTTTACAGTACAACTGTGCAGTATAGTATGTACCATCAGTGCAGTGTAGTGCCAGAGTGGGACTAGTGCCTACTTTACAGTACAACTGTGCAGTATAGTATGTACCATCAGTGCAGTGTAGTGCCAGAGTGGGACTAGTGCCTACTTTACAGTACAACTGTGCAGTATAGTATGTACCATCAGTGCAGTGTAGTGCCAGAGTGGGACTAGTGCCTACTTTACAGTACAACTGTGCAGTATAGTATGTACCATCAGTGCAGTGTAGTACCAGAGTGGGACTAGTGCCTACTTTACAGTACAACTGTGCAGTATAGTATGTACCATCAGTGCAGTGTAGTACCAGAGTGGGACTAGTGCCTACTTTACAACTGTGCAGTATAGTATGTACCATCAGTGCAGTGTAGTACCAGAGTGGGACTAGTACCTACTTTACAGTCCAACTCTGCAGTATAGTATGTACCATCAGTGCAGTGTAGTGCCAGAGTGGGACTAGTGCCTACTTTACAGTACAATTGTGCAGTATAGTATGTACCATCAGTGCAGTATAGTGCCAGAGTGGGACTAGTGCCTACTTTACAGTACAACTTTGCAGTATAGTATGTACCATCAGTGCAGTGTAGTGCCAGAGTGGGACTAGTGCCTACTTTACAGTACAATTGTGCAGTATAGTATGTACCATCAGTGCAGTGTAGTACCAGACTGGGACTAGTACCTACTTTACAGTACAACTGTGCAGTATAGTATGTACCATCAGTGCAGTGTAGTGCCAGAGTGGGACTAGTGCCTACTTTACAGTACAACTGTGCAATATAGTATGTACCATCAGTGCAGTGTAGTACCAGAGTGGGATTAGTACCTACTTTACAGTACAACTGTGCAGTATAGTATGTACCATCAGTGCAGTGTAGTGCCAGAGTGGGACTAGTGCCTACTTTACAGTACAACTGTGCAGTATAGTATGTACCATCAGTACAGTGTAGTACCAGAGTGGGACTAGTGCCTACTTTACAGTACAACTGTGCAGTATAGTATGTACCATCAGTGCAGTGTAGTGCCAGAGTGGGACTAGTGCCTACTTTACAGTACAACTGTGCAGTATAGTATGTACCATCAGTGCAGTGTAGTGCCAGAGTGGGACTAGTGCCTACTTTACAGTACAACTGTGCAGTATAGTATGTACCATCAGTGCAGTGTAGTACCAGAGTGGGACTAGTGCCTACTTTACAGTACAACTGTGCAGTATAGTATGTACCATCAGTGCAGTGTAGTACCAGAGTGGGACTAATGCCTACTTTACAGTACAACTGTGCAGTATAGTATGTACCATCAGTGCAGTGTAGGGCCAGAGTGGGACTAGTGCCTACTTTACAGTACAACTGTGCAGTATAGTATGTACCATCAGTGCAGTGTAGTGCCAGACTGGGACTAGTGCCTACTTTACAGTACAACTGTGCAGTATAGTATGTACCATCAGTGCAGTGTAGTGCCAGAGTGGGACTAGTGCCTACTTTACAGTACAACTGTGCAGTATAGTATGTACCATTAGTGCAGTGTAGTACCAGACTGGGACTAGTGCCTACTTTACAGTACAACTGTGCAGTATAGTATGTACCATCAGTGCAGTGTAGTGCCAGAGTGGGACTAGTGCCTACTTTACAGTACAACTGTGCAGTATAGTATGTACCATCAGTGCAGTGTAGTACCAGACTGGGACTAGTACCTACTTTACAGTACAACTGTGCAGTATAGTATGTACCATCAGTGCAGTGTAGTACCAGAGTGGGACTAGTGCCTACTTTACAACTGTGCAGTATAGTATGTACCATCAGTGCAGTGTAGTACCAGACTGGGACTAGTACCTACTTTACAGTACAACTGTGCAGTATAGTATGTACCATCAGTGCAGTGTAGTACCAGGGTGGGACTAGTGCCTACTTTACAGTACAACTGTGCAGTATAGTATGTACCATCAGTGCAGTGTAGTACCAGAGTGGGACTAGTGCCTACTTTACAACTGTGCAGTATAGTATGTACCATCAGTGCAGTGTAGTACCAGAGTGGGACTAGTACCTACTTTACAGTCCAACTGTGCAGTATAGTATGTACCATCAGTGCAGTGTAGTGCCAGAGTGGGACTAGTGCCTACTTTACAGTACAACTGTGCAGTATAGTATGTACCATCAGTGCAGTGTAGTGCCAGAGTGGGACTAGTGCCTACTTTACAGTACAACTTTGCAGTATAGTATGTACCATCAGTGCAGTGTAGTGCCAGAGTGGGACTAGTGCCTACTTTACAGTACAACTGTGCAGTATAGTATGTACCATCAGTGCAGTGTAGTACCAGACTGGGACTAGTACCTACTTTACAGTACAACTGTGCAGTATAGTATGTAGCATCAGTGCAGTGTAGTGCCAGAGTGGGACTAGTGCCTACTTTACAGTACAACTGTGCAATATAGTATGTACCATCAGTGCAGTGTAGTACCAGAGTGGGACTAGTACCTACTTTACAGTACAACTGTGCAGTATAGTATGTACCATCAGTGCAGTGTAGTGCCAGAGTGGGACTAGTGCCTACTTTACAGTACAACTGTGCAGTATAGTATGTACCATCAGTGCAGTGTAGTGCCAGAGTGGGACTAGTGCCTACTTTACATTACAACTGTTCAGTATAGTATGTACCATCAGTGCAGTGTAGTACCAGAGTGGGACTAGTGCCTACTATACAGTACAACTGTGCAGTATAGTATGTACCATCGGTGCAGTGTAGTGCCAGAGTGGGACTAGTGCCTACTTTACAGTACAACTGTGCAGTATAGTATGTACCATCAGTGCAGTGTAGTGCCAGAGTGGGACTAGTGCCTACTTAACAACTGTGCAGTATAGTATGTACCATCAGTGCAGTGTAGTACCAGACTGGGACTAGTACCTACTTTACAGTACAACTGTGCAGTATAGTATGTACCATCAGTGCAGTGTAGTGCCAGAGTGGGACTAGTGCCTACTTTACAGTACAACTGTGCAATATAGTATGTACCATCAGTGCAGTGTAGTACCAGAGTGGGATTAGTACCTACTTTACAGTACAACTGTGCAGTATAGTATGTACCATCAGTGCAGTGTAGTGCCAGAGTGGGACTAGTGCCTACTTTACAGTACAACTGTGCAGTATAGTATGTACCATCAGTACAGTGTAGTACCAGAGTGGGACTAGTGCCTACTTTACAGTACAACTGTGCAGTATAGTATGTACCATCAGTGCAGTGTAGTGCCAGAGTGGGACTAGTGCCTACTTTACAGTACAACTGTGCAGTATAGTATGTACCATCAGTGCAGTGTAGTGCCAGAGTGGGACTAGTGCCTACTTTACAGTACAACTGTGCAGTATAGTATGTACCATCAGTGCAGTGTAGTACCAGAGTGGGACTAGTGCCTACTTTACAGTACAACTGTGCAGTATAGTATGTACCATCAGTGCAGTGTAGTACCAGAGTGGGACTAGTGCCTACTTTACAACTGTGCAGTATAGTATGTACCATCAGTGCAGTGTAGTACCAGAGTGGGACTAGTACCTACTTTACAGTCCAACTCTGCAGTATAGTATGTACCATCAGTGCAGTGTAGTGCCAGAGTGGGACTAGTGCCTACTTTACAGTACAACTGTGCAGTATAGTATGTACCATCAGTGCAGTATAGTGCCAGAGTGGGACTAGTGCCTACTTTACAGTACAACTTTGCAGTATAGTATGTACCATCAGTGCAGTGTAGTGCCAGAGTGGGACTAGTGCCTACTTTACAGTACAATTGTGCAGTATAGTATGTACCATCAGTGCAGTGTAGTACCAGACTGGGACTAGTACCTACTTTACAGTACAACTGTGCAGTATAGTATGTACCATCAGTGCAGTGTAGTGCCAGAGTGGGACTAATGCCTACTTTACAGTACAACTGTGCAATATAGTATGTACCATCAGTGCAGTGTAGTACCAGAGTGGGATTAGTACCTACTTTACAGTACAACTGTGCAGTATAGTATGTACCATCAGTGCAGTGTAGTGCCAGAGTGGGACTAGTGCCTACTTTACAGTACAACTGTGCAGTATAGTATGTACCATCAGTACAGTGTAGTACCAGAGTGGGACTAGTGCCTACTTTACAGTACAACTGTGCAGTATAGTATGTACCATCAGTGCAGTGTAGTGCCAGAGTGGGACTAGTGCCTACTTTACAGTACAACTGTGCAGTATAGTATGTACCATCAGTGCAGTGTAGTGCCAGAGTGGGACTAGTGCCTACTTTACAGTACAACTGTGCAGTATAGTATGTACCATCAGTGCAGTGTAGTACCAGAGTGGGACTAGTGCCTACTTTACAGTACAACTGTGCAGTATAGTATGTACCATCAGTGCAGTGTAGTACCAGAGTGGGACTAATGCCTACTTTACAGTACAACTGTGCAGTATAGTATGTACCATCAGTGCAGTGTAGGGCCAGAGTGGGACTAGTGCCTACTTTACAGTACAACTGTGCAGTATAGTATGTACCATCAGTGCAGTGTAGTGCCAGACTGGGACTAGTGCCTACTTTACAGTACAACTGTGCAGTATAGTATGTACCATCAGTGCAGTGTAGTGCCAGAGTGGGACTAGTGCCTACTTTACAGTACAACTGTGCAGTATAGTATGTACCATTAGTGCAGTGTAGTACCAGACTGGGACTAGTGCCTACTTTACAGTACAACTGTGCAGTATAGTATGTACCATCAGTGCAGTATAGTGCCAGAGTGGGACTAGTGCCTACTTTACAGTACAACTGTGCAGTATAGTATGTACCATCAGTGCAGTGTAGTACCAGACTGGGACTAGTACCTACTTTACAGTACAACTGTGCAGTATAGTATGTACCATCAGTGCAGTGTAGTACCAGAGTGGGACTAGTGCCTACTTTACAACTGTGCAGTATAGTATGTACCATCAGTGCAGTGTAGTACCAGAGTGGGACTAGTACCTACTTTACAGTACAACTGTGCAGTATAGTATGTACCATCAGTGCAGTGTAGTGCCAGAGTGGGACTAGTGCCTACTTTACAGTACAACTGTGCAATATATTATGTACCGTCAGTGCAGTGTAGTGCCAGAGTGGGATTAGTGCCTACTTTACAGTACAACTGTGCAGTATAGTATGTACCATCAGTGCAGTGTAGTGCCAGAGTGGGACTAGTTCCTACTTTACAACTGTGCAGTATAGTATGTACCATCAGTGCAGTGTAGTACCAGACTGGGACTAGTACCTACTTTACAGTACAACTGTGCAGTATAGTATGTACCATCAGTGCAGGGTAGTACCAGAGTGGGACTAGTGCCTACTTTACAGTACAACTGTGCAGTATACTATGTACCATCAGTGCAGTGTAGTACCAGAGTGGGACTAGTGCCTACTTTACAACTGTGCAGTATAGTATGTACCATCAGTGCAGTGTAGTACCAGAGTGGGACTAGTACCTACTTTACAGTCCAACTGTGCAGTATAGAATGTACCATCAGTGCAGTGTAGTGCCAGAGTGGGACTAGTGCCTACTTTACAGTACAACTGTGCAGTATAGTATGTACCATCAGTGCAGTGTAGTGCCAGAGTGGGACTAGTGCCTACTTTACAGTACAACTTTGCAGTATAGTATGTACCATCAGTGCAGTGTAGTGCCAGAGTGGGACTAGTGCCTACTTTACAGTACAACTGTGCAATATAGTATGTACCATCAGTGCAGTGTAGTACCAGAGTGGGACTAGTGCCTACTTTACAGTACAACTGTGCAGTATAGTATGTACCATCAGTGCAGTGTAGTACCAGAGTGGGACTAGTGCCTACTTTACAGTACAACTGTGCAGTATAGTATGTACCATCAGTGCAGTGTAGTGCCAGAGTGGGACTAGTGCCTACTTTACATTACAACTGTGCAGTATAGTATGTACCATCAGTGCAGTGTAGTACCAGAGTGGGACTAGTGCCTACTTTACAGTACAACTGTGCAGTATAGTATGTACCATCAGTGCAGTGTAGTGCCAGAGTGGGACTAGTGCCTACTTTACAGTACAACTGTGCAGTATAGTATGTACCATCAGTGCAGTGTAGTGCCAGAGTGGGACTAGTGCCTACTTTACAACTGTGCAGTATAGTATGTACCATCAGTGCAGTGTAGTACCAGACTGGGACTAGTACCTACTTTACAGTACAACTGTGCAGTATAGTATGTACCATCAGTGCAGTGTAGTACCAGAGTGGGACTAGTGCCTACTTTACAGTACAACTGTGCAGTATAGTATGTACCATCAGTGCAGTGTAGTACCAGAGTGGGACTAGTGCCTACTTTACAACTGTGCAGTATAGTATGTACCATCAGTGCAGTGTAGTACCAGAGTGGGACTAGTACCTACTTTACAGTCCAACTGTGCAGTATAGTATGTACCATCAGTGCAGTGTAGTGCCAGAGTGGGACTAGTGCCTACTTTACAGTACAACTGTGCAGTATAGTATGTACCATCAGTGCAGTGTAGTGCCAGAGTGGGACTTGTGCCTACTTTACAGTACAACTTTGCAGTATAGTATGTACCATCAGTGCAGTGTAGTGCCAGAGTGGGACTAGTGCCTACTTTACAGTACAATTGTGCAGTATAGTATGTACCATCAGTGCAGTGTAGTACCAGACTGGGACTAGTACCTACTTTACAGTACAACTGTGCAGTATAGTATGTACCATCAGTGCAGTGTAGTGCCAGAGTGGGACTAGTGCCTACTTTACAGTACAACTGTGCAATATAGTATGTACCATCAGTGCAGTGTAGTACCAGAGTGGGACTAGTACCTACTTTACGTTACAACTGTGCAGTATAGTATGTACCATCAGTGCAGTGTAGTGCCAGAGTGGGACTAGTGCCTACTTTACAGTACAACTGTGCAGTATAGTATGTACCATCAGTGCAGTGTAGTGCCAGAGTGGGACTAGTTCCTACTTTACAACTGTGCAGTATAGTATGTACCATCAGTGCAGTGTAGTACCAGACTGGGACTAGTACCTACTTTACAGTACAACTGTGCAGTATAGTATGTACCATCAGTGCAGTGTAGTACCAGAGTGGGACTAGTGCCTACTTTACAGTACAACTGTGCAGTATAGTATGTACCATCAGTGCAGTGTAGTACCAGAGTGGGACTAGTGCCTACTTTACAACTGTGCAGTATAGTATGTACCATCAGTGCAGTGTAGTACCAGAGTGGGACTAGTACCTACTTTACAGTCCAACTGTGCAGTATAGTATGTACCATCAGTGCAGTGTAGTGCCAGAGTGGGACTAGTGCCTACTTTACAGTACAACTGTGCAGTATAGTATGTACCATCAGTGCAGTGTAGTGCCAGAGTGGGACTAGTGCCTACTTTACAGTACAACTTTGCAGTATAGTATGTACCATCAGTGCAGTGTAGTGCCAGAGTGGGACTAGTGCCTACTTTACAGTACAACTGTGCAGTATAGTATGTACCATCAGTGCAGTGTAGTACCAGACTGGGACTAGTACCTACCTTACAGTACAACTGTGCAGTATAGTATGTACCATCAGTGCAGTGTAGTGCCAGAGTGGGACTAGTGCCTACTTTACAGTACAACTGTGCAATATAGTATGTACCATCAGTGCAGTGTAGTACCAGAGTGGGACTAGTACCTACTTTACAGTACAACTGTGCAGTATAGTATGTACCATCAGTGCAGTGTAGTGCCAGAGTGGGACTAGTGCCTACTTTACAGTACAACTGTGCAGTATAGTATGTACCATCAGTGCAGTGTAGTGCCAGAGTGGGACTAGTGCCTACTTTACAGTACAACTGTGCAGTATAGTATGTACCATCAGTGCAGTGTAGTGCCAGAGTGGGACTAGTGCCTACTTTACAGTACAACTGTGCAGTATAGTATGTACCATCAGTGCAGTGTAGTGCCAGAGTGGGACTAGTGCTTACTTTACAACTGTGCAGTATAGTATGTACCATCAGTGCAGTGTAGTACCAGACTGGGACTAGTACCTACTTTACAGTACAACTGTGCAGTATAGTATGTACCATCAGTGCAGTGTAGTACCAGAGTGGGACTAGTGCCTACTTTACAGTACAACTGTGCAGTATAGTATGTACCATCAGTGCAGTGTAGTACCAGAGTGGGACTAGTGCCTACTTTACAACTGTGCAGTATAGTATGTACCATCAGTGCAGTGTAGTACCAGAGTGGGACTAGTACCTACTTTACAGTCCAACTGTGCAGTATAGTATGTACCATCAGTGCAGTGTAGTGCCAGAGTGGGACTAGTGCCTACTTTACAGTACAACTGTGCAGTATAGTATGTACCATCAGTGCAGTGTAGTGCCAGAGTGGGACTAGTGCCTACTTTACAGTACAACTTTGCAGTATAGTATGTACCATCAGTGCAGTGTAGTGCCAGAGTGGGACTAGTGCCTACTTTACAGTACAATTGTGCAGTATAGTATGTACCATCAGTGCAGTGTAGTACCAGACTGGGACTAGTACCTACTTTACAGTACAACTGTGCAGTATAGTATGTACCATCAGTGCAGTGTAGTGCCAGAGTGGGACTAGTGCCTACTTTACAGTACAACTGTGCAATATAGTAAGTACCATCAGTGCAGTGTAGTACCAGAGTGGGACTAGTACCTACTTTACGTTACAACTGTGCAGTATAGTATGTACCATCAGTGCAGTGTAGTGCCAGAGTGGGACTAGTGCCTACTTTACAGTACAACTGTGCAGTATAGTATGTACCATCAGTACAGTGTAGTACCAGAGTGGGACTAGTGCCTACTTTACAGTACAACTGTGCAGTATAGTATGTACCATCAGTGCAGTGTAGTGCCAGAGTGGGACTAGTGCCTACTTTACAGTACAACTGTGCAGTATAGTATGTACCATCAGTGCAGTGTAGTGCCAGAGTGGGACTAGTGCCTACTTTACAGTACAACTGTGCAGTATAGTATGTACCATCAGTGCAGTGTAGTACCAGAGTGGGACTAGTGCCTACTTTACAGTACAACTGTGCAGTATAGTATGTACCATCAGTGCAGTGTAGTACCAGAGTGGGACTAATGCCTACTTTACAGTACAACTGTGCAGTATAGTATGTACCATCAGTGCAGTGTAGGGCCAGAGTGGGACTAGTGCCTACTTTACAGTACAACTGTGCAGTATAGTATGTACCATCAGTGCAGTGTAGTGCCAGACTGGGACTAGTGCCTACTTTACAGTACAACTGTGCAGTATAGTATGTACCATCAGTGCAGTGTAGTGCCAGAGTGGGACTAGTGCCTACTTTACAGTACAACTGTGCAGTATAGTATGTACCATTAGTGCAGTGTAGTACCAGACTGGGACTAGTGCCTACTTTACAGTACAACTGTGCAGTATAGTATGTACCATCAGTGCAGTGTAGTGCCAGAGTGGGACTAGTGCCTACTTTACAGTACAACTGTGCAGTATAGTATGTACCATCAGTGCAGTGTAGTACCAGACTGGGACTAGTACCTACTTTACAGTACAACTGTGCAGTATAGTATGTACCATCAGTGCAGTGTAGTACCAGAGTGGGACTAGTGCCTACTTTACAACTGTGCAGTATAGTATGTACCATCAGTGCAGTGTAGTACCAGAGTGGGACTAGTACCTACTTTACAGTACAACTGTGCAGTATAGTATGTACCATCAGTGCAGTGTAGTGCCAGAGTGGGACTAGTGCCTACTTTACAGTACAACTGTGCAATATATTATGTACCGTCAGTGCAGTGTAGTGCCAGGGTGGGATTAGTGCCTACTTTACAGTACAACTGTGCAGTATAGTATGTACCATCAGTGCAGTGTAGTGCCAGAGTGGGACTAGTTCCTACTTTACAACTGTGCAGTATAGTATGTACCATCAGTGCAGTGTAGTACCAGACTGGGACTAGTACCTACTTTACAGTACAACTGTGCAGTATAGTATGTACCATCAGTGCAGGGTAGTACCAGAGTGGGACTAGTGCCTACTTTACAGTACAACTGTGCAGTATACTATGTACCATCAGTGCAGTGTAGTACCAGAGTGGGACTAGTGCCTACTTTACAACTGTGCAGTATAGTATGTACCATCAGTGCAGTGTAGTACCAGAGTGGGACTAGTACCTACTTTACAGTCCAACTGTGCAGTATAGAATGTACCATCAGTGCAGTGTAGTGCCAGAGTGGGACTAGTGCCTACTTTACAGTACAACTGTGCAGTATAGTATGTACCATCAGTGCAGTGTAGTGCCAGAGTGGGACTAGTGCCTACTTTACAGTACAACTTTGCAGTATAGTATGTACCATCAGTGCAGTGTAGTGCCAGAGTGGGACTAGTGCCTACTTTACAGTACAACTGTGCAATATAGTATGTACCATCAGTGCAGTGTAGTACCAGAGTGGGACTAGTGCCTACTTTACAGTACAACTGTGCAGTATAGTATGTACCATCAGTGCAGTGTAGTACCAGAGTGGGACTAGTGCCTACTTTACAGTACAACTGTGCAGTATAGTATGTACCATCAGTGCAGTGTAGTGCCAGAGTGGGACTAGTGCCTACTTTACATTACAACTGTGCAGTATAGTATGTACCATCAGTGCAGTGTAGTACCAGAGTGGGACTAGTGCCTACTTTACAGTACAACTGTGCAGTATAGTATGTACCATCAGTGCAGTGTAGTGCCAGAGTGGGACTAGTGCCTACTTTACAGTACAACTGTGCAGTATAGTATGTACCATCAGTGCAGTGTAGTGCCAGAGTGGGACTAGTGCCTACTTTACAACTGTGCAGTATAGTATGTACCATCAGTGCAGTGTAGTACCAGACTGGGACTAGTACCTACTTTACAGTACAACTGTGCAGTATAGTATGTACCATCAGTGCAGTGTAGTACCAGAGTGGGACTAGTGCCTACTTTACAGTACAACTGTGCAGTATAGTATGTACCATCAGTGCAGTGTAGTACCAGAGTGGGACTAGTGCCTACTTTACAACTGTGCAGTATAGTATGTACCATCAGTGCAGTGTAGTACCAGAGTGGGACTAGTACCTACTTTACAGTCCAACTGTGCAGTATAGTATGTACCATCAGTGCAGTGTAGTGCCAGAGTGGGACTAGTGCCTACTTTACAGTACAACTGTGCAGTATAGTATGTACCATCAGTGCAGTGTAGTGCCAGAGTGGGACTTGTGCCTACTTTACAGTACAACTTTGCAGTATAGTATGTACCATCAGTGCAGTGTAGTGCCAGAGTGGGACTAGTGCCTACTTTACAGTACAATTGTGCAGTATAGTATGTACCATCAGTGCAGTGTAGTACCAGACTGGGACTAGTACCTACTTTACAGTACAACTGTGCAGTATAGTATGTACCATCAGTGCAGTGTAGTGCCAGAGTGGGACTAGTGCCTACTTTACAGTACAACTGTGCAATATAGTATGTACCATCAGTGCAGTGTAGTACCAGAGTGGGACTAGTACCTACTTTACGTTACAACTGTGCAGTATAGTATGTACCATCAGTGCAGTGTAGTGCCAGAGTGGGACTAGTGCCTACTTTACAGTACAACTGTGCAGTATAGTATGTACCATCAGTGCAGTGTAGTGCCAGAGTGGGACTAGTTCCTACTTTACAACTGTGCAGTATAGTATGTACCATCAGTGCAGTGTAGTACCAGACTGGGACTAGTACCTACTTTACAGTACAACTGTGCAGTATAGTATGTACCATCAGTGCAGTGTAGTACCAGAGTGGGACTAGTGCCTACTTTACAGTACAACTGTGCAGTATAGTATGTACCATCAGTGCAGTGTAGTACCAGAGTGGGACTAGTGCCTACTTTACAACTGTGCAGTATAGTATGTACCATCAGTGCAGTGTAGTACCAGAGTGGGACTAGTACCTACTTTACAGTCCAACTGTGCAGTATAGTATGTACCATCAGTGCAGTGTAGTGCCAGAGTGGGACTAGTGCCTACTTTACAGTACAACTGTGCAGTATAGTATGTACCATCAGTGCAGTGTAGTGCCAGAGTGGGACTAGTGCCTACTTTACAGTACAACTTTGCAGTATAGTATGTACCATCAGTGCAGTGTAGTGCCAGAGTGGGACTAGTGCCTACTTTACAGTACAACTGTGCAGTATAGTATGTACCATCAGTGCAGTGTAGTACCAGACTGGGACTAGTACCTACCTTACAGTACAACTGTGCAGTATAGTATGTACCATCAGTGCAGTGTAGTGCCAGAGTGGGACTAGTGCCTACTTTACAGTACAACTGTGCAATATAGTATGTACCATCAGTGCAGTGTAGTACCAGAGTGGGACTAGTACCTACTTTACAGTACAACTGTGCAGTATAGTATGTACCATCAGTGCAGTGTAGTGCCAGAGTGGGACTAGTGCCTACTTTACAGTACAACTGTGCAGTATAGTATGTACCATCAGTGCAGTGTAGTGCCAGAGTGGGACTAGTGCCTACTTTACAGTACAACTGTGCAGTATAGTATGTACCATCAGTGCAGTGTAGTGCCAGAGTGGGACTAGTGCCTACTTTACAGTACAACTGTGCAGTATAGTATGTACCATCAGTGCAGTGTAGTGCCAGAGTGGGACTAGTGCTTACTTTACAACTGTGCAGTATAGTATGTACCATCAGTGCAGTGTAGTACCAGACTGGGACTAGTACCTACTTTACAGTACAACTGTGCAGTATAGTATGTACCATCAGTGCAGTGTAGTACCAGAGTGGGACTAGTGCCTACTTTACAGTACAACTGTGCAGTATAGTATGTACCATCAGTGCAGTGTAGTACCAGAGTGGGACTAGTGCCTACTTTACAACTGTGCAGTATAGTATGTACCATCAGTGCAGTGTAGTACCAGAGTGGGACTAGTACCTACTTTACAGTCCAACTGTGCAGTATAGTATGTACCATCAGTGCAGTGTAGTGCCAGAGTGGGACTAGTGCCTACTTTACAGTACAACTGTGCAGTATAGTATGTACCATCAGTGCAGTGTAGTGCCAGAGTGGGACTAGTGCCTACTTTACAGTACAACTTTGCAGTATAGTATGTACCATCAGTGCAGTGTAGTGCCAGAGTGGGACTAGTGCCTACTTTACAGTACAATTGTGCAGTATAGTATGTACCATCAGTGCAGTGTAGTACCAGACTGGGACTAGTACCTACTTTACAGTACAACTGTGCAGTATAGTATGTACCATCAGTGCAGTGTAGTGCCAGAGTGGGACTAGTGCCTACTTTACAGTACAACTGTGCAATATAGTAAGTACCATCAGTGCAGTGTAGTACCAGAGTGGGACTAGTACCTACTTTACGTTACAACTGTGCAGTATAGTATGTACCATCAGTGCAGTGTAGTGCCAGAGTGGGACTAGTGCCTACTTTACAGTACAACTGTGCAGTATAGTATGTACCATCAGTACAGTGTAGTACCAGAGTGGGACTAGTGCCTACTTTACAGTACAACTGTGCAGTATAGTATGTACCATCAGTGCAGTGTAGTGCCAGAGTGGGACTAGTGCCTACTTTACAGTACAACTGTGCAGTATAGTATGTACCATCAGTGCAGTGTAGTGCCAGAGTGGGACTAGTGCCTACTTTACAGTACAACTGTGCAGTATAGTATGTACCATCAGTGCAGTGTAGTACCAGAGTGGGACTAGTGCCTACTTTACAGTACAACTGTGCAGTATAGTATGTACCATCAGTGCAGTGTAGTACCAGAGTGGGACTAATGCCTACTTTACAGTACAACTGTGCAGTATAGTATGTACCATCAGTGCAGTGTAGGGCCAGAGTGGGACTAGTGCCTACTTTACAGTACAATTGTGCAGTATAGTATGTACCATCAGTGCAGTGTAGTACCAGACTGGGACTAGTACCTACTTTACAGTACAACTGTGCAGTATAGTATGTACCATTAGTGCCAGAGTGGGACTAGTGCCTACTTTACAGTACAACTGTGCAATATAGTATGTACCATCAGTGCAGTGTAGTACCAGAGTGGGACTAGTACCTACTTTACGTTACAACTGTGCAGTATAGTATGTACCATCAGTGCAGTGTAGTGCCAGAGTGGGACTAGTGCCTACTTTACAGTACAACTGTGCAGTATAGTATGTACCCTCAGTGCAGTGTAGTGCCAGAGTGGGACTAGTTCCTACTTTACAACTGTGCAGTATAGTATGTACCATCAGTGCAGTGTAGTACCAGACTGGGACTAGTACCTACTTTACAGTACAACTGTGCAGTATAGTATGTACCATCAGTGCAGTGTAGTGCCAGAGTGGGACTAGTGCCTACTTTACAGTACAACTGTGCAGTATAGTATGTACCATCAGTGCAGTGTAGTACCAGAGTGGGACTAGTGCCTACTTTACAGTACAACTGTGCAGTATAGTATGTACCATCAGTGCAGTGTAGTACCAGAGTGGGACTAATGCCTACTTTACAGTACAACTGTGTAGTATAGTATGTACCATCAGTGCAGTGTAGTGCCAGACTGGGACTAGTGCGTACTTTACAGTACAACTGTGCAGTATAGTATGTACCATCAGTGCAGTGTAGTGCCAGAGTGGGACTAGTGCCTACTTTACAGTACAACTGTGCAGTATAGTATGTACCATTAGTGCAGTGTAGTACCAGACTGGGACTAGTGCCTACTTTACAGTACAACTGTGCAGTATAGTATGTACCATCAGTGCAGTGTAGTGCCAGAGTGGGACTAGTGCCTACTTTACAGTACAACTGTGCAGTATAGTATGTACCATCAGTGCAGTGTAGTACCAGACTGGGACTAGTACCTACTTTACAGTACAACTGTGCAGTATAGTATGTACCATCAGTGCAGTGTAGTACCAGAGTGGGACTAGTGCCTATTTTACAACTGTGCAGTATAGTATGTACCATCAGTGCAGTGTAGTACCAGAGTGGGACTAGTACCTACTTTATAGTACAACTGTGCAGTATAGTATGTACCATCAGTGCAGTGTAGTGCCAGAGTGGGACTAGTGCCTACTTTACAGTACAACTGTGCAGTATATTATGTACCATCAGTGCAGTGTAGTGCCAGAGTGGGATTAGTGCCTACTTTACAGTACAACTGTGCAGTATAGTATGTACCATCAGTGCAGTGTAGTGCCAGAGTGGGACTAGTTCCTACTTTACAACTGTGCAGTATAGAATGTACCATCAGTGCAGTGTAGTACCAGACTGGGACTAGTACCTACTTTACAGTACAACTGTGCAGTATAGTATGTACCATCAGTGCAGTGTAGTACCAGACTGGGACTAGTACCTACTTTACAGTACAACTGTGCAGTATAGTATGTACCATCAGTGCAGTGTAGTACCAGAGTGGGACTAGTGCCTACTTTACAGTACAACTGTGCAGTATAGTATGTACCATCAGTGCAGTGTAGTGCCAGAGTGGGACTAGTGCCTACTTTACAGTACAACTGTGCAGTATAGTATGTACCATCAGTGCAGTGTAGTGCCAGAGTGGGACTAGTGCCTACTTTACATTACAACTGTGCAGTATAGTATGTACCATCAGTGCAGTGTAGTACCAGAGTGGGACTAGTGCCTACTTTACAGTACAACTGTGCAGTATAGTATGTACCATCAGTGCAGTGTAGTGCCAGAGTGGGACTAGTGCCTACTTTGCAGTACAACTGTGCAGTATAGTATGTACCATCAGTGCAGTGTAGTGCCAGAGTGGGACTAGTGCCTACTTTACAACTGTGCAGTATAGTATGTACCATCAGTGCAGTGTAGTACCAGACTGGGACTAGTACCTACTTTACAGTACAACTGTGCAGTATAGTATGTACCATCAGTGCAGTGTAGTACCAGAGTGGGACTAGTGCCTACTTTACAGTACAACTGTGCAGTATAGTATGTACCATCAGTGCAGTGTAGTACCAGAGTGGGACTAGTGCCTACTTTACAACTGTGCAGTATAGTATGTACCATCAGTGCAGTGTAGTACCAGAGTGGGGCTAGTACCTACTTTACAGTCCAACTGTGCAGTATAGTATGTACCATCAGTGCAGTGTAGTGCCAGAGTGGGACTAGTGCCTACTTTACAGTACAACTGTGCAGTATAGTATGTACCATCAGTGCAGTGTAGTGCCAGAGTGGGACTAGTGCCTACTTTACAGTACAACTTTGCAGTATAGTAAGTACCATCAGTGCAGTGTAGTGCCAGAGTGGGACTAGTGCCTACTTTACAGTACAATTGTGCAGTATAGTATGTACCATCAGTGCAGTGTAGTACCAGACTGGGACTAGTACCTACTTTACAGTACAACTGTGCAGTATAGTATGTACCATCAGTGCAGTGTAGTACCAGAGTGGGACTAGTGCCTACTTTACAGTACAACTGTGCAATATAGTATGTACCATCAGTGCAGTGTAGTACCAGAGTGGGACTAGTACCTACTTTACAGTACAACTGTGCAGTATAGTATGTACCATCAGTGCAGTGTAGTGACAGATGGACTAGTGCCTACTTTACAGTACAACTGTGCAGTATAGTATGTACCATCAGTACAGTGTAGTACCAGAGTGGGACTAGTGCCTACTTTACAGTACAACTGTGCAGTATAGTATGTACCATCAGTGCAGTGTAGTGCCAGAGTGGGACTAGTGCCTACTTTACAGTACAACTGTGCAGTATAGTATGTACCATCAGTGCAGTGTAGTGCCAGAGTGGGACTAGTGCCTACTTTACAGTACAACTGTGCAGTATAGTATGTACCATCAGTGCAGTGTAGTACCAGAGTGGGACTAGTGCCTACTTTACAGTACAACTGTGCAGTATAGTATGTACCATCAGTGCAGTGTAGTACCAGAGTGGGACTAATGCCTACTTTACAGTACAACTGTGCAGTATAGTATGTACCATCAGTGCAGTGTAGGGCCAGAGTGGGACTAGTGCCTACTTTACAGTACAACTGTGCAGTATAGTATGTACCATCAGTGCAGTGTAGTACCAGACTGGGACTAGTGCCTACTTTACAGTACAACTGTGCAGTATAGTATGTACCATCAGTGCAGTGTAGTGCCAGAGTGGGACTAGTGCCTACTTTACAGTACAACTGTGCAGTATAGTATGTACCATTAGTGCAGTGTAGTACCAGACTGGGACTAGTGCCTACTTTACAGTACAACTGTGCAGTATAGTATGTACCATCAGTGCAGTGTAGTGCCAGAGTGGGACTAGTGCCTACTTTACAGTACAACTGTGCAGTATAGTATGTACCATCAGTGCAGTGTAGTACCTGACTGGGACTAGTACCTACTTTACAGTACAACTGTGCAGTATATAATGTACCATCAGTGCAGTGTAGTACCAGAGTGGGACTAGTGCCTACTTTACAACTGTGCAGTATAGTATGTACCATCAGTGCAGTGTAGTACCAGAGTGGGACTAGTACCTACTTTACAGTACAACTGTGCAGTATAGTATGTACCATCAGTGCAGTGTAGTGCCAGAGTGGGACTAGTGCCTACTTTACAGTACAACTGTGCAGTATATTATGTACCATCAGTGCAGTGTAGTACCAGATTGGGACTAGTGCCTACTTTACAACTGTGCAGTATAGTATGTACCATCAGTGCAGTGTAGTACCAGAGTGGGACTAGTACCTACTTTACAGTACAACTGTGCAGTATAGTATGTACCATCAGTGCAGTGTAGTGCCAGAGTGGGACTAGTTCCTACTTTACAACTGTGCAGTATAGTATGTACCATCAGTGCAGTGTAGTACCAGACTGGGACTAGTACCTACTTTACAGTACAACTGTGCAGTATAGTATGTACCATCAGTGCAGTGTAGTACCAGGGTGGGACTAGTGCCTACTTTACAGTACAACTGTGCAGTATAGTATGTACCATCAGTGCAGTGTAGTACCAGAGTGGGACTAGTGCCTACTTTACAACTGTGCAGTATAGTATGTACCATCAGTGCAGTGTAGTACCAGAGTGGGACTAGTGCCTACTTTACAGTCCAACTGTGCAGTATAGTATGTACCATCAGTGCAGTGTAGTGCCAGAGTGGGACTAGTGCCTACTTTACAGTACAACTGTGCAGTATAGTATGTACCATCAGTGCAGTGTAGTGCCAGAGTGGGACTAGTGCCTACTTTACAGTACAACTTTGCAGTATAGTATGTACCATCAGTGCACTGTAGTGCCAGAGTGGGACTAGTGCCTACTTTACAGTACAACTGTGCAGTATAGTATGTACCATCAGTGCAGTGTAGTACCAGACTGGGACTAGTACCTACTTTACGGTACAACTGTGCAGTATAGTATGTACCATCAGTGCAGTGTAGTGCCAGAGTGGGACTAGTGCCTACTTTACAGTACAACTGTGCAATATAGTATGTACCATCAGTGCAGTGTAGTACCAGAGTGGGACTAGTACCTACTTTACAGTACAACTGTGCAGTATAGTATGTACCATCAGTGCAGTGTAGTGCCAGAGTGGGACTAGTGCCTACTTTACAGTACAACTGTGCAGTATAGTATGTACCATCAGTGCAGTGTAGTGCCAGAGTGGGACTAGTGCCTACTTTACAACTGTGCAGTATAGTATGTACCATCAGTGCAGTGTAGTACCAGACTGGGACTAGTACCTACTTTACAGTACAACTGTGCAGTATAGTATGTACCATCAGTGCAGTGTAGTACCAGAGTGGGACTAGTGCCTACTTTACAGTACAACTGTGCAGTATAGTATGTACCATCAGTGCAGTGTAGTACCAGAGTGGGACTAGTGCCTACTTTACAACTGTGCAGTATAGTATGTACCATATGTGCAGTGTAGTACCAGAGTGGGACTAGTACCTACTTTACAGTCCAACTGTGCAGTATAGTATGTACCATCAGTGCAGTGTAGTGCCAGAGTGGGACTAGTGCCTACTTTACAGTACAACTGTGCAGTATAGTATGTACCATCAGTGCAGTGTAGTGCCAGAGTGGGACTAGTGCCTACTTTACAGTACAACTTTGCAGTATAGTAAGTACCATCAGTGCAGTGTAGTGCCAGAGTGGGACTAGTGCCTACTTTACAGTACAATTGTGCAGTATAGTATGTACCATCAGTGCAGTGTAGTACCAGACTGGGACTAGTACCTACTTTACAGTACAACTGTGCAGTATAGTATGTACCATCAGTGCAGTGTAGTGCCAGAGTGGGACTAGTACCTACTTTACAGTACAACTGTGCAGTATAGTATGTACCATCAGTGCAGTGTAGTGCCAGAGTGGGACTAGTGCCTACTTTACAGTACAACTGTGCAGTATAGTATGTACCATCAGTACAGTGTAGTACCAGAGTGGGACTAGTGCCTACTTTACAGTACAACTGTGCAGTATAGTATGTACCATCAGTGCAGTGTAGTGCCAGAGTGGGACTAGTGCCTACTTTACAGTACAACTGTGCAGTATAGTATGTACCATCAGTGCAGTGTAGTGCCAGAGTGGGACTAGTGCCTACTTTACAGTACAACTGTGCAGTATAGTATGTACCATCAGTGCAGTGTAGTACCAGAGTGGGACTAGTGCCTACTTTACAGTACAACTGTGCAGTATAGTATGTACCATCAGTGCAGTGTAGTACCAGAGTGGGACTAATGCCTACTTTACAGTACAACTGTGCAGTATAGTATGTACCATCAGTGCAGTGTAGGGCCAGAGTGGGACTAGTGCCTACTTTACAGTACAACTGTGCAGTATAGTATGTACCATCAGTGCAGTGTAGTGCCAGACTGGGACTAGTGCCTACTTTACAGTACAACTGTGCAGTATAGTATGTACCATCAGTGCAGTGTAGTGCCAGAGTGGGACTAGTGCCTACTTTACAGTACAACTGTGCAGTATAGTATGTACCATTAGTGCAGTGTAGTACCAGACTGGGACTAGTGCCTACTTTACAGTACAACTGTGCAGTATAGTATGTACCATCAGTGCAGTGTAGTGCCAGAGTGGGACTAGTGCCTACTTTACAGTACAACTGTGCAGTATAGTATGTACCATCAGTGCAGTGTAGTACCAGACTGGGACTAGTACCTACTTTACAGTACAACTGTGCAGTATAGTATGTACCATCAGTGCAGTGTAGTACCAGAGTGGGACTAGTGCCTACTTTACAACTGTGCAGTATAGTATGTACCATCAGTGCAGTGTAGTACCAGAGTGGGACTAGTACCTACTTTAGAGTACAACTGTGCAGTATAGTATGTACCATCAGTGCAGTGTAGTGCCAGAGTGGGACTAGTGCCTACTTTACAGTACAACTGTGCAGTATATTATGTACCATCAGTGCAGTGTAGTACCAGAGTGGGACTAGTGCCTACTTTACAACTGTGCAGTATAGTATGTACCATCAGTGCAGTGTAGTACCAGAGTGGGACTAGTACCTACTTTACAGTACAACTGTGCAGTATAGTATGTACCATCAGTGCAGTGTAGTGCCAGAGTGGGACTAGTTCCTACTTTACAACTGTGCAGTATAGTATGTACCATCAGTGCAGTGTAGTACCAGACTGGGACTAGTACCTACTTTACAGTACAACTGTGCAGTATAGTATGTACCATCAGTGCAGTGTAGTACCAGAGTGGGACTAGTGCCTACTTTACAGTACAACTGTGCAGTATAGTATGTACCATCAGTGCAGTGTAGTACCAGAGTGGGACTGGTGCCTACTTTACAACTGTGCAGTATAGTATGTACCATCAGTGCAGTGTAGTACCAGAGTGGGACTAGTACCTACTTTACAGTCCAACTGTGCAGTATAGTATGTACCATCAGTGCAGTGTAGTGCCAGAGTGGGACTAGTGCCTACTTTACAGTACAACTGTGCAGTATAGTATGTACCATCAGTGCAGTGTAGTGCCAGAGTGGGACTAGTGCCTACTTTACAGTACAACTTTGCAGTATAGTATGTACCATCAGTGCAGTGTAGTGCCAGAGTGGGACTAGTGCCTACTTTACAGTACAACTGTGCAGTATAGTATGTACCATCAGTGCAGTGTAGTACCAGACTGGGACTAGTACCTACTTTACAGTACAACTGTGCAGTATAGTATGTACCATCCGTGCAGTGTAGTGCCAGAGTGGGACTAGTGCCTACTTTACAGTACAACTGTGCAATATAGTATGTACCATCAGTGCAGTGTAGTACCAGAGTGGGACTAGTACCTACTTTACAGTACAACTGTGCAGTATAGTATGTACCATCAGTGCAGTGTAGTGCCAGAGTGGGACTAGTGCCTACTTTACAGTACAACTGTGCAGTATAGTATGTACCATCAGTGCAGTGTAGTGCCAGAGTGGGACTAGTGCCTACTTTACATTACAACTGTGCAGTATAGTATGTACCATCAGTGCAGTGTAGTACCAGAGTGGGACTAGTGCCTACTTTACAGTACAACTGTGCAGTATAGTATGTACCATCAGTGCAGTGTAGTGCCAGAGTGGGACTAGTGCCTACTTTACAGTACAACTGTGCAGTATAGTATGTACCATCAGTGCAGTGTAGTGCCAGAGTGGGACCAGTGCCTACTTTACATTACAACTGTGCAGTATAGTATGTACCATCAGTGCAGTGTAGTACCAGAGTGGGACTAGTGCCTACTTTACAGTACAACTGTGCAGTATAGTATGTACCATCAGTGCAGTGTAGTGCCAGAGTGGGACTAGTGCCTACTTTACAGTACAACTGTGCAGTATAGTATGTACCATCAGTGCAGTGTAGTGCCAGAGTGGGACTAGTGCCTACTTTACAGTACAACTGTGCAGTATAGTATGTACCATCAGTGCAGTGTAGTGCCAGAGTGGGACTAGTGCCTACTTTACAGTACAACTGTGCAATATAGTATGTACCATCAGTGCAGTGTAGTACCAGAGTGGGACTAGTACCTACTTTACAGTACAACTGTGCAGTATAGTATGTACCATCAGTGCAGTGTAGTGCCAGAGTGGGACTAGTGCCTACTTTACAGTACAACTGTGCAGTATAGTATGTACCATCAGTGCAGTGTAGTACCAGACTGGGACTAGTACCTACTTTACAGTACAACTGTGCAGTATAGTATGTACCATCAGTGCAGTGTAGTGCCAGAGTGGGACTAGTGCCTACTTTACAGTACAACTGTGCAATATAGTATGTACCATCAGTGCAGTGTAGTACCAGAGTGGGACTAGTACCTACTTTACAGTACAACTGTGCAGTATAGTATGTACCATCAGTGCAGTGTAGTGCCAGAGTGGGACTAGTGCCTACTTTACAGTACAACTGTGCAGTATAGTATGTACCATCAGTGCAGTGTAGTGCCAGAGTGGGACTAGTGCCTACTTTACATTACAACTGTGCAGTATAGTATGTACCATCAGTGCAGTGTAGTACCAGAGTGGGACTAGTGCCTACTTTACAGTACAACTGTGCAGTATAGTATGTACCATCAGTGCAGTGTAGTGCCAGAGTGGGACTAGTGCCTACTTTACAGTACAACTGTGCAGTATAGTATGTACCATCAGTGCAGTGTAGTGCCAGGGTGGGACTAGTGCCTACTTTACAGTACAACTGTGCAGTATAGTATGTACCATCAGTGCAGTGTAGTACCAGGGTGGGACTAGTGCCTACTTTACAGTACAACTGTGCAGTATAGTATGTACCATCAGTGCAGTGTAGTACCAGAGTGGGACTAGTGCCTACTTTACAACTGTGCAGTATAGTATGTACCATCAGTGCAGTGTAGTACCAGAGTGGGACTAGTGCCTACTTTACAGTCCAACTGTGCAGTATAGTATGTACCATCAGTGCAGTGTAGTGCCAGAGTGGGACTAGTGCCTACTTTACAGTACAACTGTGCAGTATAGTATGTACCATCAGTGCAGTGTAGTACCAGACTGGGACTAGTACCTACTTTACGGTACAACTGTGCAGTATAGTATGTACCATCAGTGCAGTGTAGTACCAGAGTGGGACTAGTGCCTACTTTACAGTACAACTTTGCAGTATAGTAAGTACCATCAGTGCAGTGTAGTGCCAGAGTGGGACTAGTGCCTACTTTACAGTACAATTGTGCAGTATAGTATGTACCATCAGTGCAGTGTAGTACCAGACTGGGACTAGTACCTACTTTACAGTACAACTGTGCAGTATAGTATGTACCATCAGTGCAGTGTAGTGCCAGAGTGGGACTAGTACCTACTTTACAGTACAACTGTGCAGTATAGTATGTACCATCAGTGCAGTGTAGTGCCAGAGTGGGACTAGTGCCTACTTTACAGTACAACTGTGCAGTATAGTATGTACCATCAGTACAGTGTAGTACCAGAGTGGGACTAGTGCCTACTTTACAGTACAACTGTGCAGTATAGTATGTACCATCAGTGCAGTGTAGTGCCAGAGTGGGACTAGTGCCTACTTTACAGTACAACTGTGCAGTATAGTATGTACCATCAGTGCAGTGTAGTGCCAGAGTGGGACTAGTGCCTACTTTACAGTACAACTGTGCAGTATAGTATGTACCATCAGTGCAGTGTAGTACCAGAGTGGGACTAGTGCCTACTTTACAGTACAACTGTGCAGTATAGTATGTACCATCAGTGCAGTGTAGTGCCAGAGTGGGACTAGTGCCTACTTTACAGTACAACTGTGCAGTATAGTATGTACCATCAGTGCAGTGTAGTGCCAGAGTGGGACTAGTGCCTACTTTACAGTACAACTTTGCAGTATAGTATGTACCATCAGTGCACTGTAGTGCCAGAGTGGGACTAGTGCCTACTTTACAGTACAACTGTGCAGTATAGTATGTACCATCAGTGCAGTGTAGTACCAGACTGGGACTAGTACCTACTTTACGGTACAACTGTGCAGTATAGTATGTACCATCAGTGCAGTGTAGTGCCAGAGTGGGACTAGTGCCTACTTTACAGTACAACTGTGCAGTATAGTATGTACCATCAGTGCAGTGTAGTACCAGACTGGGACTAGTACCTACTTTACAGTACAACTGTGCAGTATAGTATGTACCATCCGTGCAGTGTAGTGCCAGAGTGGGACTAGTGCCTACTTTACAGTACAACTGTGCAGTATAGTATGTACCATCAGTGCAGTGTAGTACCAGAGTGGGACTAGTGCCTACTTTACAGTACAACTGTGCAGTATAGTATGTACCATCAGTGCAGTGTAGTACCAGAGTGGGACTAATGCCTACTTTACAGTACAACTGTGCAGTATAGTATGTACCATCAGTGCAGTGTAGGGCCAGAGTGGGACTAGTGCCTACTTTACAGTACAACTGTGCAGTATAGTATGTACCATCAGTGCAGTGTAGTGCCAGACTGGGACTAGTGCCTACTTTACAGTACAACTGTGCAGTATAGTATGTACCATCAGTGCAGTGTAGTGCCAGAGTGGGACTAGTGCCTACTTTACAGTACAACTGTGCAGTATAGTATGTACCATTAGTGCAGTGTAGTACCAGACTGGGACTAGTGCCTACTTTACAGTACAACTGTGCAGTATAGTATGTACCATCAGTGCAGTGTAGTGCCAGAGTGGGACTAGTGCCTACTTTACAGTACAACTGTGCAGTATAGTATGTACCATCAGTGCAGTGTAGTACCAGACTGGGACTAGTACCTACTTTACAGTACAACTGTGCAGTATAGTATGTACCATCAGTGCAGTGTAGTACCAGAGTGGGACTAGTGCCTACTTTACAACTGTGCAGTATAGTATGTACCATCAGTGCAGTGTAGTACCAGAGTGGGACTAGTACCTACTTTAGAGTACAACTGTGCAGTATAGTATGTACCATCAGTGCAGTGTAGTGCCAGAGTGGGACTAGTGCCTACTTTACAGTACAACTGTGCAGTATATTATGTACCATCAGTGCAGTGTAGTACCAGAGTGGGACTAGTGCCTACTTTACAACTGTGCAGTATAGTATGTACCATCAGTGCAGTGTAGTACCAGAGTGGGACTAGTACCTACTTTACAGTACAACTGTGCAGTATAGTATGTACCATCAGTGCAGTGTAGTGCCAGAGTGGGACTAGTTCCTACTTTACAACTGTGCAGTATAGTATGTACCATCAGTGCAGTGTAGTACCAGACTGGGACTAGTACCTACTTTACAGTACAACTGTGCAGTATAGTATGTACCATCAGTGCAGTGTAGTACCAGAGTGGGACTAGTGCCTACTTTACAGTACAACTGTGCAGTATAGTATGTACCATCAGTGCAGTGTAGTACCAGAGTGGGACTGGTGCCTACTTTACAACTGTGCAGTATAGTATGTACCATCAGTGCAGTGTAGTACCAGAGTGGGACTAGTACCTACTTTACAGTCCAACTGTGCAGTATAGTATGTACCATCAGTGCAGTGTAGTGCCAGAGTGGGACTAGTGCCTACTTTACAGTACAACTGTGCAGTATAGTATGTACCATCAGTGCAGTGTAGTGCCAGAGTGGGACTAGTGCCTACTTTACAGTACAACTTTGCAGTATAGTATGTACCATCAGTGCAGTGTAGTGCCAGAGTGGGACTAGTGCCTACTTTACAGTACAACTGTGCAGTATAGTATGTACCATCAGTGCAGTGTAGTACCAGACTGGGACTAGTACCTACTTTACAGTACAACTGTGCAGTATAGTATGTACCATCCGTGCAGTGTAGTGCCAGAGTGGGACTAGTGCCTACTTTACAGTACAACTGTGCAATATAGTATGTACCATCAGTGCAGTGTAGTACCAGAGTGGGACTAGTACCTACTTTACAGTACAACTGTGCAGTATAGTATGTACCATCAGTGCAGTGTAGTGCCAGAGTGGGACTAGTGCCTACTTTACAGTACAACTGTGCAGTATAGTATGTACCATCAGTGCAGTGTAGTGCCAGAGTGGGACTAGTGCCTACTTTACATTACAACTGTGCAGTATAGTATGTACCATCAGTGCAGTGTAGTACCAGAGTGGGACTAGTGCCTACTTTACAGTACAACTGTGCAGTATAGTATGTACCATCAGTGCAGTGTAGTGCCAGAGTGGGACTAGTGCCTACTTTACAGTACAACTGTGCAGTATAGTATGTACCATCAGTGCAGTGTAGTGCCAGAGTGGGACCAGTGCCTACTTTACATTACAACTGTGCAGTATAGTATGTACCATCAGTGCAGTGTAGTACCAGAGTGGGACTAGTGCCTACTTTACAGTACAACTGTGCAGTATAGTATGTACCATCAGTGCAGTGTAGTGCCAGAGTGGGACTAGTGCCTACTTTACAGTACAACTGTGCAGTATAGTATGTACCATCAGTGCAGTGTAGTGCCAGAGTGGGACTAGTGCCTACTTTACAGTACAACTGTGCAGTATAGTATGTACCATCAGTGCAGTGTAGTGCCAGAGTGGGACTAGTGCCTACTTTACAGTACAACTGTGCAATATAGTATGTACCATCAGTGCAGTGTAGTACCAGAGTGGGACTAGTACCTACTTTACAGTACAACTGTGCAGTATAGTATGTACCATCAGTGCAGTGTAGTGCCAGAGTGGGACTAGTGCCTACTTTACAGTACAACTGTGCAGTATAGTATGTACCATCAGTGCAGTGTAGTACCAGACTGGGACTAGTACCTACTTTACAGTACAACTGTGCAGTATAGTATGTACCATCAGTGCAGTGTAGTGCCAGAGTGGGACTAGTGCCTACTTTACAGTACAACTGTGCAATATAGTATGTACCATCAGTGCAGTGTAGTACCAGAGTGGGACTAGTACCTACTTTACAGTACAACTGTGCAGTATAGTATGTACCATCAGTGCAGTGTAGTGCCAGAGTGGGACTAGTGCCTACTTTACAGTACAACTGTGCAGTATAGTATGTACCATCAGTGCAGTGTAGTGCCAGAGTGGGACTAGTGCCTACTTTACATTACAACTGTGCAGTATAGTATGTACCATCAGTGCAGTGTAGTACCAGAGTGGGACTAGTGCCTACTTTACAGTACAACTGTGCAGTATAGTATGTACCATCAGTGCAGTGTAGTGCCAGAGTGGGACTAGTGCCTACTTTACAGTACAACTGTGCAGTATAGTATGTACCATCAGTGCAGTGTAGTGCCAGGGTGGGACTAGTGCCTACTTTACAGTACAACTGTGCAGTATAGTATGTACCATCAGTGCAGTGTAGTACCAGACTGGGACTAGTACCTACTTTACAGTACAACTGTGCAGTATAGTATGTACCATCAGTGCAGTGTAGTACCAGAGTGGGACTAGTGCCTACTTTACAGTACAATTGTGCAGTATAGTATGTACCATCAGTGCAGTGTAGTACCAGAGTGGGACTAGTGCCTACTTTACAACTGTGCAGTATAGTATGTACCATCAGTGCCGTGTAGTACCAGAGTGGGACTAGTACCTACTTTACAGTCCAACTGTGCAGTATAGTATGTACCATCAGTGCAGTGTAGTGCCAGATTGGGACTAGTGCCTACTTTACAGTACAACTGTGCAGTATAGTATGTACCATCAGTGCAGTGTAGTGCCAGAGTGGGACTAGTGCCTACTTTACAGTACAACTTTGCAGTATAGTATGTACCATCAGTGCAGTGTAGTGCCAGAGTGGGACTAGTGCCTACTTTACAGTACAATTGTGCAGTATAGTATGTACCATCAGTGCAGTGTAGTACCAGACTGGGACTAGTACCTACTTTACAGTACAACTGTGCAGTATAGTATGTACCATCAGTGCAGTGTAGTGCCAGAGTGGGACTAGTGCCTACTTTACAGTACAACTGTGCAATATAGTATGTACCATCAGTGCAGTGTAGTACCAGAGTGGGACTAGTACCTACTTTACAGTACAACTGTGCAGTATAGTATGTACCATCAGTGCAGTGTAGTGCCAGAGTGGGACTAGTGCCTACTTTACAGTACAACTGTGCAGTATAGTATGTACCATCAGTACAGTGTAGTACCAGAGTGGGACTAGTGCCTACTTTACAGTACAACTGTGCAGTATAGTATGTACCATCAGTGCAGTGTAGTGCCAGAGTGGGACTAGTGCCTACTTTACAGTACAACTGTGCAGTATAGTATGTACCATCAGTGCAGTGTAGTGCCAGTGTGGGACTAGTGCCTACTTTACAGTACAACTGTGCAGTATAGTATGTACCATCAGTTTAGTGTAGTACCAGAGTGGGACTAGTACCTACTTTACAGTACAACTGTGCAGTATAGTATGTACCATCAGTGCAGTGTAGTACCAGAGTGGGACTAGTGCCTACTTTACAGTACAACTGTGCAGTATAGTATGTACCATCAGTGCAGTGTAGTGCCAGAGTGGGACTAGTGCCTACTTTACAGTACAACTGTGCAGTATAGTATGTACCATCAGTACAGTGTAGTACCAGAGTGGGACTAGTGCCTACTTTACAGTACAACTGTGCAGTATAGTATGTACCATCAGTGCAGTGTAGTGCCAGAGTGGGACTAGTGCCTACTTTACAGTACAACTGTGCAGTATAGTATGTACCATCAGTGCAGTGTAGTGCCAGTGTGGGACTAGTGCCTACTTTACAGTACAACTGTGCAGTATAGTATGTACCATCAGTGCAGTGTAGTACCAGAGTGGGACTAGTACCTACTTTACAGTACAACTGTGCAGTATAGTATGTACCATCAGTGCAGTGTAGTACCAGAGTGGGACTAGTGCCTACTTTACAGTACAACTGTGCAGTATAGTATGTACCATCAGTGCAGTGTAGTGCCAGACTGGGACTAGTGCCTACTTTACAGTACAACTGTGCAGTATAGTATGTACCATCAGTGCAGTGTAGTGCCAGAGTGGGACTAGTGCCTACTTTACAGTACAAGTGTGCAGTATAGTATGTACCATCAGTGCAGTGTAGTACCAGAGTGGGACTAGTGCCTACTTTACAGTACAACTGTGCAGTATAGTATGTACCATCAGTGCAGTGTAGTGCTGCAGGTAACGGGGGCTCCCAGGTGAGGCTGGTGCCACACCTGTGCAGACCTCGAGGCAGTGGAGACAGGCCCGCCTCAAGGCAGTTGAAACCCACTACATCACCCACTTTGTATTCCTCTTTGTTGGGGGACAAAGTCATGCTGTCAGGGATGTTGGGAGGAAGGCAGATCTTCCCTAAAGGTGCAGAAAGGACATTCCTTGAGAGCAGACACACAGATTTGGACTTCTATTATTTCAACGAGCCATCAACTTACTGAGGCACCTCGCTTTTGGTGGACTCCACGTCCCATCGGGAAGACAGTTGATGAACTGGAAACCTTCCATGTCGAACCCGGTGTAGCACTTGACCTCCTCATCCTCACCAAAGTCATAGTACTGCTTTGCTTTCTAAAAAGGACAAAAGTACTTTTAAAAAATAAATGTCCCCTTGGCATTTTTGTTTTGCTGTCTGTAGATTTGACTCGTCTCCGTTACAAAACTGGAAAGTTGTGAAAATAGATGCGCACAATGAATCCCATCAGACAATTTTAGCCTTTGTGCCATTTTTTTAAAAGGGTCATATTATGATTTTCAATCTACAAAACCCAAAACCAGTGAAGTTAGCTCAATCAAAACAGAATGCAATGATTGGGAACTGCTTTTTTTGAACTTACATTCACTTGAATAGACAGCAAAGACAAGATATTTAACTGGTAAACTTTGTTATTTTTTGCAAACATTAGCTCATTTGGAATTTGATGCCTGCAACATGTTTTAAAAAAGCTGGCAAAAGTGGCAAAAAAGACAGAAAGTTGAGGAGTGCTCATCAAACACTTATTTGGAACATCCCACAGGTGTGCAGGCTAATTGGAAACAGATGGGTGCCATGATTGGCTATAAAAGCAGCTTCCATGAAATGCTCAGTCATTCACAAACAAGGACGGGGCGAGGGTCACCACTTTGTCAACAAATGCGTGAGAAAAAAAGCAGTTTAAGAACAACATTTCTCAACCAGCTATAAGAAGGAATTTAGGGATTTCACCATCTGGAGAAATCACTGCACGTAAGCGATGATATTACAGTCCTTCAATCCCTAAGGCGGTACTACATCAAAAAGCGACATCAGTGTGTAAAGGATATCACCACATGGGACCAGGAACACTTCAGAAAACCACTGTCAGTAACTACAGTTTGTCGCTACATCTATAAGTGCAAATTAAAACGCTACTATGCAAAGCCAAAACCATTTATCAACAACACCCAGAAACACTGCCATCTTGGATGGACTGATGCAAAGTGGAAAAGTGTTCTGTGGTCTGACAGGTCCACATTTCAAATTGTTTTTGGAAACTGTGGACGTGGTGTCCTATGGAACAAAGAGGAAAATAACCATCTGGAGTGTTCTAGGCGCAAAGTTCAAAAGCCAGCATCTGTCTTGGTATGGGGGTGTATTAGTAAAACTTTACTATGCAAAGCCAAAGCCATTTATCACCAAACAGTTCCCCTTTTAACCCATACGGCACAATTCTGGTTGTGCTTACTGGCCTAGAAGTAATTTTATTTGGTACATGGTGTAATGATAAGTGTGACCAGTAGATGGCAGTCACACGACAAAAGAGATACGTGAAGACTGCAATATGATGGCAGTAAAAAACACCAACAGTTGACATGTTCCATTGAGGATGTAGAACATTACACACGGCGCTCAAACATCTATCAACATTTTTTTAGTACGACTTGGGTTAGCTAGGAAGCCGCACCGACTGCTGGATTGTGGGTGCATTGAACACACCAGTATTATTATGGTGTGTGTGTATAAAGAATGCAAAATGGCACCGATTAGCTGGCGTTTTGTGTCACAATATCATGCAAAACCAACTTTTCTTACCTTCTAGTACCTGCTGATTGTCTTGATCCGTGGTCTGGATCATGTTTTTGTTATGTTCTGTTAGTTTTAGACTTCATTAGTTCCTGTTTTTGCTTCTTGTCTGTTTTGTCTCCATGGCGACTCATTAGTTTCACCTGCCTCTGTTACGGTTCAGACTCCTGCCAGCGCCGCTCGTCCGTCTGTGTGCACCTCAGGACACGCACCTCAGGACACGGCCACGGGCGCGCACAGCCAGGACGAGCCGTGCACGTCTCCGCCCTGCAGTAGCCGTCAGCTGCAATCTTCACACCTGACGGTAATGACGGAGCTGCCTTCATAAACCTGGACAACCTGCCATCACTCGCCGGATTATAGTCTTTTGTACCTGTGTAAGCATTCCGTATCTGGCTTCCATCCTGCGTACTCGATCTTCCCCTGCGACTTCCGTGTTCTGTTGGTTCTGATGTTTCCTGTTGTCTTCCCGCCGCATTCCCCGTGTTCTCCTGGATCCCCTGCTGTTCCCCTTGCCTCCCGGACTACCTTTTGGATTCTCGACCTCCCGCTTGGACAGGTTTTCCCACGGACTTCCGCGTTTCTTCGCTCTCGTCAACATTTTGGTAAGACACACCTCAGCTAATCTACACACATAGCCTTACACCATACACATTTGAGTTTTTGTCACACTTCATTTCCTTGGTTTATTCATTAGTATTGTTTATATTCTTATTATATATATATTTACTTCGTATGAAAATAAATCTTTTGACAGTACTGCCACCTGGTGTTAGTCTGCCGTCATCTCCTCTTAGTAAAACATAACAGCCTCATTTGTTCGGATCACACCTGAGATTATTATTTAAGCCTGTCTTTTTCAGTTAGTCTACCTGGCAACATTGCCCTGTTTTGATCATGCTGTTCGATTTATGCCATGTCCAGTAAGTCTTTCTGTTTCATGTCCATAGTTTTTAGTATTTGTCTAGTGATTTTATTTTCATGTGTTTAGTTTCATGTTTCATGTCCATAGTTTAAGCTAAGTCTTAGCTTTTGTTTGCTGCGTTAAGCTGTGCCTTCACCTTGACGCTTTTTGTAGTACTTTGAGTTTGGAATAATTAGATAATGTTCCTACCTTCAAGCCGTGTTCAGTATAGTCCGATTGCATCCTGGGAGAACAATCCTCGCATCGAGCTGCAACCCCCCCCCCCCTCGTCACGACACTGATGTGTATTTGGGATCTGCATAAGTCCTGAAAATGTGCATGAGTCTGCCATTGTAGTCCGTGCCGACACCGTAGTCATAAGCTTCTTCTTTTTCTCTACCTTCTTATGTGACAGTCATTTTCCGCCGTTGCCTTTTGTAATATAAAGTAGTGTAAAGTTCTTACTTATATCTGTCAGTCATCGGCGGCGATCACTCGGAACAAGTATGATTGTCCTCCTGTTGGTGGGACTGCCTTCAGGAGAACGCCTGTGCGTGGAATCTTTAAAAGTGGGGAGACTGGTGCACAGACAGCCACCACAATGTCCTTGGCAAAGAGAAGGCCAGGGTCCAAGGGCATGGAGACCAAGACAATTAGGGGCCCATCTTTGCTGCAGCCTTCTTTCGCCTTTGTGACCGTTGTGGACCTTCGCCCACTCGGCCATCGAGGTCTTTTTCGACGAGGGAGACATGCAGACTCCAACGTCACTTCTTCGCTGTGGGGAACTATATCCGATGGCAAGGGAAACCCAGGACGACCGGCACCTCCTTGCAGTCGCAGGAGGATGCCGGAGCTCGGATCTGTCGGAGGACCGCCTTTGGTGCGCCTACCAGCATTTGCGTTTATCTCAGGATGGGCTCTCCTAGTCTTTTGTCTTCCCAGACTAACCCACAAGGCAGCGGGGCAAATCTGTCAGTAGACCAGCTATCAAAGCGCTAAAAACTGCAGTTTGTTTATCTAATTCACCCACGGAACTTTAGTTATTAGAGGGTTCTGGTCGGACGGTTTTTCACGGGACACATTTCTGGAGTTGATGTTGAATTATTAAGCCACGGATGAGAAGAGAGAATAATGCACCTTTTGTATGAAAGGAGACCTCAATAGACCCGCTTATCGGCAGTGCGCCTTATACTCCGGTGCGCCCTGTGGTCCGACAAACATGGTAATTCCATCTCCAAAAAGGAACGGCCTTCCCACATTTGTCAATATTAACTGATTATTACCCTGAGGTAGCTATTGTTGGGTGGCGGTGGTCTGGGACAGCCCTTCACACCAGGAGGCAGCTCTTCCCTCCATCCCGTAGAGAAGTCATCATCATTGTCACACGTTTCCTGTCTGGAAGAGAAAAGTGAACTCTTAGTATAACCACAGGGGAAATGAGGACCGAAGAGGAAGCTCTGAAAAGGTGTATTAGAAAGACATTGGAAAGCTTCTACCCTTTAAAGAGGGAGATGTGACAGAGCTCCTCGTCCGTCTCAGGACCCGTGCAAGGTTGGCCTCCTCTCAAGGGGGCGGGGTTATTGCACCTCCTCCTGCGGTGTCTTTTCATGAAGGCTCCACAGCGACTCCATGGCTCCCAGCAGCTCCAGGACCCGTCTACTTCCTCTGTGCGGGTGTGCCCAACCATCAGTCTCGTGACACAAGTTGTGGAATTGTACAAAAACACAAAACAAGTGAAGTTGGCACGTTGTGCAAATGCTAAATAAAAACAGAATACAATGATTTGCAGATACTTTTCCAACTTATATTCAATTGAAAAGACTGCAAAGACAACATAACTAATGAGAAACACATTTTTTTTTGTGCAAATAATCATTAATTTGGAATTTATTGCCACATTCCCAAAAAATTGGCACAGGGGCATTTTTACCAGTGTGTTACATGGCCTTTCCTTTTAACAACACTCAGTAAACATTTGGGAACTGAGAAGACACATTTTTGAAACTTTTCGGGTGGAATTCTTTCACATTCTTGCTTGATGTTCAGCTTAAGTTGTTCATCATAAGTCGTTTTTTTACATTGCATAATGCACCACACATTTCCAATGGGCGACAGATTTTGACTACAGGCAGGCCAGTCTAGTACCCGCACTCTTTTACTATGAAGCCATGCTGTTGTAAATCGTGGCTTGGCATTGTCTTGCTGAAATAAGCAGGGGCGTCCATGATAACGTTGCTTGAATCGCAACATATGTTGCTCCAAAACCTGTATGTACCTTTCAGCATTAATGGTGCCTTCACAGATGTGTAAGTTACCCATGTCTTGGGCACTAATACACCCCCATACCATCACACATGTGTAAGTTACCCATGCCTTGGGCACTAATACACCCCCATACCATCACACATGTGTAAGTTACCCATGTCTTGGGCACTAATACACCCCCATACCATCACACATGTGTAAGTTACCCATGCCTTGGGCACTAATACACCCCCATACCATCACACATGTGTAAGTTACCCATGCCTTGGGCACTAATCCACCCCCATACCATCACACATGTGTAAGTTACCCATGCCTTGGGCACTAATACACCCTCATACCATCACACATGTGTAAGTTACCCATGCTTTGGGCACTAATACACCCCCATACCATCACACATGTGTAAGTTACCCATGCCTTGGGCACTAATACACCCCCATACCATCACACATGTGTAAGTTACCCATGCTTTGGGCACTAATACACCCCCATACCATCACACATGTGTAAGTTACCCATGCCTTGGGCACTAATACACCCCCATACCATCACACATGTGTAAGTTACCCATGCCTTGGGCACTCATACACCCCCATACCATCACACATGTGTAAGTTACCCATGCTTTGGGCACTAATACACCCCCATACCATCACACATGTGTAAGTTACCCATGCCTTGGGCACTAATACACCCCCATACCATCACACATGTGTAAGTTACCCATGCCTTGGGCACTAATACACCCCCATACCATCACACATGTGTAAGTTACCCATGCTTTGGGCACTAATACACCCCCATACCATCACACATGTGTAAGTTACCCATGCCTTGGGCACTAATACACCCCCATACCATCACACATGTGTAAGTTACCCATGTCTTGGGCACTAATACACCCCCATACCATCACACATGTGTAAGTTACCCATGCCTTGGGCACTAATACACCCCCATACCATCACACATGTGTAAGTTACCCATGTCTTGGGGCACTTATACACCCCCATACCGTCACACATGTGTAAGTTACCCATGTCTTGGGCACTAATACACCCCCATACCATCACACATGTGTAAGTTACCCATGTCTTGGGCACTAATACACCCCCATACCATCACACATGTGTAAGTTACCCATGCCTTGGGGCACTTATACACCCCCATACCATCACACATGTGTAAATTACCCATGCCTTGGGCACTAATACACCCCCATACCATCACACATGTGTAAGTTACCCATGCCTTGGGCACTAATACACCCCCATACCATCACACATGTGTAAGTTACCCATGCCTTGGGCACTAATACACCCCCATACCATCACACATGTGTAAGTTACCCATGTCTTGGGGCACTTATACACCCCCATACCATCACACATGTGTAAGTTACCCATGTCTTGGGCACTAATACACCCCCATACCATCACACATGTGTAAGTTACCCATGCCTTGGGCACTAATACACCCCCATATCATCACACATGTGTAAGTTACCCATGTCTTGGGCACTAATACACCCCCATACCATCACACATGTGTAAGTTACCCATGCCTTGGGCACTAATACACCCCCATACCATCACACATGTCTAAGTTACCCATGCCTTGGGCACTAATACACCCCCATACCATCACACATGTGTAAGTTACCCATGCCTTGTTCACTAATACACCCCCATACCATCACACATGTGTAAGTTACCCATGCCTTGGGCACTAATACACCCCCATACCATCACACATGCTGGCTTTTGAACTTTGTGCCTAGAACAATCCAGAGGTTTTTTTTCCTCTTTGGTCTGGAGTACAAGAGATCCACAGTTTCAAAAAACAATTCTAAATGTGGACTCATCAGACCACAGAACACTTTCACACTTTGCATCAGTCCGTCTTAGAGGAGCTTGGGCCCAGCGAAGCCGGCGGCGTTTCTGGGTGTTGTTGATAAATGGCTTTGGCTTTGCACAGTAAAGTTTTAACTTGCATTTACAGATGTAGCGAAGAACTGTAGTTACTAACAATGGTTCTCTGAGGTGTTCCTGAGCCTATGTGGTGATATCCTTTACACACAGATTTTGCTTTTTGATACAGTACCACCTGAGGGATTGAAGGTCCGTAATATCATCGCTGACATGCAGTGATTTCTCCAGATTCTCTGAACCTTTTGATGATTATACAGACCGTAGAAGGGGAAATCCATTAATTCCTTGCAATAGCTTGTTGAGACATGTTCTTTTAAAACAGGGGTAGGGAACCTATGGCTCGCGAGCCGGATGTGGCCCCTTTGATGACTGCATCTGGCTCTCGGATAAATCTGAGCTGACATTGCTTAACACGATAAGTAATGAATAATCCCACTTGTAATCAAAGTGTTAAAAATAACGTTCAAAATATAAAACATGCTTATGGATTTGAATCCATCCATCCTTTTTCTACCGCACTTGTTCAAGAAGTTGCATTAAGGGTGAGAAGTGATTTATTTATTATTGGTTGGTTTAGGGCTTGCCCTCCCGGCGGTTCTTCAGACCACCAAGATACGACATGAAAGCCTGTTTCAGGGTTGC
Source organism: Nerophis ophidion (assembly GCF_033978795.1). NCBI lineage: Eukaryota > Metazoa > Chordata > Actinopteri > Syngnathiformes > Syngnathidae > Nerophis > Nerophis ophidion. The sequence goes on along the minus strand of NW_026907140.1, from coordinate 12,756 downwards.
AATATTTTTTATTTTTCAATAAGTCTCTCCGTTGCTTTCCAGCAATTGTCTTTTTCTTTTTCGTTTTCGCTCGCACTCTGGCTCCAGCCCCAACCCTGTCTCTCCTCCTGGCTGCTGCTTATAACAGGGCGACAGGTGATTAGATAACAAGGCCCAGGTGGGCCATCTACGCAACTATCGCTGATTTCGAGGCCGGTCCTGATACATCCTGCTTCGCTGCAGGCCCGCATACCACGCCCCCTCCACAGTTAGCTTCAGAATAACAATGTTATTGCAAAGAATAAGAGACTTATTATACTGTAGAAATTGGTCTCACTTAAAAATGCGTTCAGTGTCGAAAAAAATATTATATGGCTCTTACGGAAATATATTTTAAAATATTTGGATTCTTGGCTCTCTCAGCCAAAAAGGTTCCCGACCCCTGTTTTAAACTGTTCCTCAATTTGTTTACAAATTTGTTGACGAAGTGGTGACCCTCGCCCCATCCTTGTTTGTGAATGACTGAGCATTTCATGGAAGCTGCTTTTATAGCCAATCATGGCACCCACCTGTTCCCAATTAGCCTGGTCACCTGTGGAATGTTCCAAATAAGTGTTTGATGAGCATTCCTCAACTTTCTCAGTCTTTTATTTCCACTTGTGCCAGCTTTTTTCAAACATGTTGCAGGCGTCAAATTCCAAATAAGCTAATATTTGCAAAAAATAACAAAGTTTTCCAGTTTGAACGTTAAAGGGGAACATTATCAGCAGACTTATAGAAGCCTCAATAAATTCCTTGATGTTGTAGAAGAAAGACCATTGTTTTTTTAACCGATTTCCGAACTCTAAAAGGGTGAATTTGGCGATCTAAACGCCTTTCAATTGTTCGATGACCTTTCACCCGTGACGTCACAATGGGAAGCAATCCACCATTTTCTCAAACACATTACACACACAAGTCTAATCAGCTCTGTTATTTTCCGTTTTGGAACCTTGGAGACGTCATGCCTCGTCGGTGTGTTGTCGGAGGTGTAACAACACCATCAGGGACGGATTCAAGTTGACTTACGTTGAGTGTGCATCGATTAGCACGGCATGCTAATCGATGCTAACATGCTATTTCGGCTAGCTGTATGTACATTTTGCATCGTTATGCCTCATTTGCATCCAGCCTTTCCCTCTACCCACATTTAATGCCAAACAAACACACACCAATCGACTGATTTAAGTTGCACGAGTGTCAAAAGATGCAATTGATGGTTAGAAGGCGATCGCTGAATAGCTTCAATAGCTATTCGCTCAAAAGCTTCAGTTTCTTCTTCAATTTTGATTTTGCTATCTGCCTCCACATTCCAGCCTTCCGCTTCAAAACATGCGTAATCTGTTGAATCGCTTAAGCCGCTGAAATCAGAGTCTGAATCCCAGCTAATGTCGCTATATCTTGCTGTGCTATCCGCCATGTTTCTTTGTATTGGCGTCACTATGTGACGTCACAGGAAAATGGACGGTGGATTTACATAGAGCGAAAATCAGGCACTTTAAAGCCTTTTTTCGGGATATTCCATGATGGGTAAAATTTTGAAAAAAAACTTCAAAAAAATAAAATAAGCCACTGGGAACTGATTTTTATTGGTTTTAACCCTTCTGAAATTGTGATAATGTTCCCCTTTAAGTATCTTGTCTTTGCAGTCCATTCAATTGAATATAAGTTGAAAAGGATTTGCAAATCATTGTATTCTGTTTTTATTTACACTTTACACAAGGTGCCAACTTCACTGGTTTGAGGGTTTTGTACTTTGAGAGGTCAACAATACCTGAGGTGTAGTCAGGAGCTCTTTGTTCACAATTGGGGCCAAATGTGCCAGTCTGGCAGGCACACTTGCACTCCGTACCGGAGAGATATGCTTTGGCGTTGTTGAGGCACGGCGCACACTTGCATGTGTCAAACTCCTCCAAATACTGGAGCAGGGCCTTCTTCAGGTGCCTCCTCTTTGTGGCTGCACAGGGGATACCCCGTACCAGATCTACCATGGGCAACACCTTGGAAAACACGCAGGTCAGTGTCAGAATAATTGTATATAAGTTATCACACAACTTGTTTGCTTGCAGTCCAGGTTGCTCTGCATGAAGACCGGTGGCCCTGGTTACTATCTACTTGTGCTCACAAAGCTGTCCTTGTTCTTATCAAGCAAAGGCGGACAGCTTGTAAATCTCCACTGTGTGCCAAGGAATGCTCCTGTGTCTGTTTGTCATATCTGGACAGCCATGAGACGGGCCGTATCAGGATTCGACGTCTCCAAGAAGATAAGGCGGACGAGCAGAGAGTGGGTGAACCCGACACCACTCCAAGCACATTTTGTTTTGACTATTTATGACCCAGCGCCAGGCTGCTGCATAATGTGACCCCACCGCTTAGAAGCAGGTTCTGCTATGTAATCAGGGAATGCCCAAATAAATGGGGAGGCGCTGGAACTTTTTCTTCAGGTCCACGTGCTCTCCTCATGAGCTAAATTGAATCCTGTCTGTTTGATTCCTGGCTTCTTGTCCCATTTAATAGATAGTTCGGCGTTTGAACCTGACAAGCCAGCCTCCTGTGAATTTGACCAATGAACGTGTTCAAGAGTTCCAAAAATGCAAACCTTGTAATCGACCACGGCAGGATTTTCAAGGACGGACTTGGCCCAGTTCTTGTAGGAGGTCCGATCAGGAGCCGGACCCTGCTTGTCCCAGGCCAGAGCTGCCGCCTCTCTGGCTCGACCGCCTCTCACCGCAGAGAACGACTTCTCTGCTGCACGAATGTACGAGCCTGGGGGCAGACAACCAAAACGTTTTACGAGAAAATATGCTAAGAAATGCTCACCAGTAAAAAACTAACAATTTAGTGAGTAAACCTTGATATTTTTGAGTCATCTTGTTGTCGGAGCACATGGGTCCATTCCCGTGTTGACTGTACAGGACCGCGGTCCATCCTGTTTCTCGTCCCAAACAACCTTTGACATGCTCCTCGGTTTCACCTATGCCACAAAAAACGTGTTTACTTCTATTTGACGAAAGGAGACAAAATAACTTTCCAGTTGCAGGAACTTTTGTGAGGCATTTCTGTGCTAAAGATCGCTGATCAGTGAAACCAGTTTGCAGTATTGTAGTCTTTGAAGTAGTTTGCAGTTTAATGTTTGTGTATTTATTTGTATAAGCTTTATTTTAATGGACAAAGCTACAAAAAGCCTCTTTTTAACCACATTTACAGAGGAATATACAGTATTTAGACTGACTTTGAAGCTCTTAGGGATATTTCCTTTGATTGCGTGGAGCAGGAGGTCAGCAACCTGCGGCTCTTTAGCGGCGCCCTAGTGGCTCCCTGGACCTCTTTCAGTGATGTGTGAAAATGAAGAGATTAAAAAAATATATATATTTATACATATACATATATGTATATATCTATATATACTGTGTGTATATATATATATACATACATACAACATATATAAATATATACATATATGTATATATATATATACACACACATATATATATATATATATATTTTTTTTTTTTTTTTGTGGACACACTTGGTCAAAAGACTCACTTTTTATGTACAATTAGGTGTACTCCGCTTCTAAAATCATACTGTTTTATATATTATCGCTTTGTATTTTATTTATTTAGGCTTTGATAAAATAAATCCAAACTAATATTGTGTATTTATTTACATGGCATCAAAGTAGAAATAAACTTTACCCCTCATCCATACGCATACTTGCCAACCTTGAGACCTCCGATTTCGGGAGGTGGGGGGTGTGGTTTGGGCGGGGGCGTGGTTAAGAGGGGAGGGGTATAATTCACCAACTCGAGTATTTCATATTATATATATATATATATATATATAAAATACTTGACATTCAGTGACTTTTAGCTATATATATTTATTGTATTATATATATAACTAAAATAAATAGTTGAATTTCCGACGGCACCTATCAAATACACAGTGATAAAAACACAGTTGTTCTACTAACTGTACTGTACTTGCTGGTTACTAAAAAAAAACAACAACACTTACTTTTCTCTATTTGAGCCACCTTTGTTCTGCCATTTGTGTATTGGTGAGCGATCTCCGAATCCGGAACGGATGTTGCTTCCAGCTATCAGCATAGCCATCTTTGTCTCAGCATAAGTTACACCATCGGGTCTCCATTTTGCGAGGTGGCCCATAATACTGGGTTGTGAACGATGCTGCGCTGCGGACGTTTTGTGCTTCGCTGACCGTTCATGACTGAGTGGATCTGTTCACCGTGGTCAATGGAGAAGTCTGTTGTACAAAATTTACAGGCAACATACGCCTTCCCCTTCCAACTCTCCTGGATAAACTGAAATTCTTCTTTCCAATCGTTCTGGAACTTGCAAGCGTATTTCTTCATTTTGCTCGTCAACGGTGTAATATATTGTGTTGGAGTCAATAACCAGGCGACGTGATGAAGTTACGTCTCTATACTGTGGGCTTCAGAACAGACTCCCTAATGCATGTTCCTTGACTGCACTTAAATGTAGAATATATTTAAATTATATTCCATTCTATGTACAGTAGATGGCAGTACTGTCCTTTTTAAGAGGGTCACAACATTGCTGAGTCAGGTTCTCATGGAACTGGAGGGGGTGTGGCCTCCAGCTCCGCCTGAATTCCGGGAGATTTTCAGGAGAAAATTTGTCCCGGGAGGTTTTCGGGAGAGGCGCTGAATTTCGGGAGTCTCCTGGAAAATCCGGGAGGGTTGGCAAGTATGTCCATACGTCTTCAGCTTTGTGAGTATAAACTTTCCTGAACTGGGATATGCGGTGGAAACACAAACCACACAACAGGAACTTTTAACTCTATGAACAAGGGTTGCAGGAACCTAAAGTTCCCGAATTTAGGTTAGAAAATGGCTTATTTTTCATAAATAAAAAAGTTTAATAAAATAGAATAATCCAAACTCCTTGCGTTAGCCTTGTCTAAGGTCTATGTTCTTTTAGCCCAGGCCTGGGCAATTATTTTGACTCAGGGGCCAAATTTAGACAAAAAAATGTGTCTGGGGGCCGGTATATCTGTTTTTAGGAAAACTTCTACAAAACCTCACAATAAAAAGTATAATTGAATGCTAAAAACTTTATAACGTTCATATGTTGTCAATATTCAGGGTTTTATCGTTCATAGAAAACATTTACTCAATAACATTTTGTTATAATCAAGCCAAATGTGACAAAAATGCAACAAACTCAGCGAAATATGAACGTCACGGGTAAAACATAAACCAACCTACAATCTGATATATGTGATACATCACTAAGGTTTAGAACTTTCTTGAAAAAATGTCCTTCCGCGTCTGTCCCTGACACCCACATTTCAGGCGGACACTCTGTGGAAACACTGCTTGGTGCCTTGTCTGAGCTGCTGTCACCTAGATCACCATATAACTCGTAGGATTGTACGGTATACAGGTATTATTATTGTACCGCGATACTAATGAATCATATTCGGTACCAGACCGCCTCTGAAAAGTACTGGTCCGCCACACCCTAAGATTTTTTGCTAAAATAAAGCCAATAATGCAATTTTTTCTGGTTCCCTTTAATTAGGAAAGTATCATAATAATATTGGTATCAGGACAACACTAGTCACTAAAATATCATACAAAAGCGCAAATTTCAAGCATTGAAATACTTAGTATGGTTAAAGACTTACAGTCATTTAAAAACATGAGTGCACATTACAATGGCAGCTACAGTTTACTTCTTAACGATCTAAAAATATTATTTGGGAATGTCCGGCGGGCCAGATTGAAAAGCTCAACGGGCCGCATGTGGCCCCCGGGCCTTACTTTGCCCAGGTCTGTTTTAGCCCAATTGTGTCCTGGGCTAAAGTTAAAGTTAAAGTTAAAGTAGCAATGATTGTCACACACACACACTAGATGAGGCAAAATTATTCTCTGCATTTGACCCATCACCCTTGATCACTCCCTGGGAGGTGAGGGGAGCAGTGAGCAGTAGTGGTGGCCACGCCCGGGAATCATTTTGGTGATTTAACCCCCAATTCCAACCCTTAATGCTGAGTGTCAAGCAGGGAGATAATGGCTCCCATTTTTATAGTCTTTGGTATGACTCGGCCAGGGTTTGAACTCACGACATATCAATCTCAGGGCGGACACTCTAACCACTAAGCCACTGAGTAGGTGGCATGGCGTTAAAGTGCATCCGGCAGTGGAGGCTCCTCTATGGGGTCTTGGGGCACCAGGAAGTTAAGCCCTTTCCTACTGTTACCCCAAGTGGTCCTTGGCAAAGGCCTAGTACCTGACTGCCCCCTAGCCAGGGATACGGCGGATGACGGTAGATTTAAGAACTACCACAGCGGCTGCAATGGCGGAAGAAGGCTGCAGCAAAAAAAGGGTCCCCAGTCGTCTTGGACTCCATGCCAATGGACCTGTTTCTGTCAAGGGTTGTGTGGTGACTGTCTGTGCAGCAGTCTAGCAGTCTCCCCACGTTAAACTAGTCACGCACAGGCATCCTCCAGAAAGGGTTACACCCCTACCAGGAGGATCATCATACTCCTTCCAGTGACCACCGATGTTCTTTTAGCACAGCATTAAATGCTTGTTGTTAAACTGAGTGAAATATCAACTGAGAACAAATGTTTACCTGAACTGCTGAGCTCTTCTCGGTTGTACTGGTAGAGCAAGTCGTAGAGACCCCCCAGCGTCCCAGAACTGTAGTAGTGTGTTCCGAAGCGCTGAAAGATGTCCCTGTAGAGGGCGAAGTTGTATTCCAGTGGAAGAGCGTGGAGGAACTGGAGAAAAGGTCCGGACAAGACCAAATCGCTCGGGTCTCGCACCTTAAAAGTGGACACAGGGAGTATCTGGTGCACCCGCAAAAATAAGGAGTCCTAGAGAGGAATATATCAAACATAATTATAACACAAATATTTTTCCATCATTATTTCATGCAATAGCCACTGTGGAAATCCTTGTACCGCAATACCTCAACTTACCAGTAAAATGAGATATGAGCAGTCTGAACTTAGGTTCTTCTTTAAAAACAACTGAACATTTATCATCACGTTTTCTCAATGTACTTTTTCTCCCCTAGAAATAAATCTGTCAGTCGTTTCCCATAACATCAGTTAGAAATCCATGGATTATTGACGTCACTAAATGGCCCCCTCTTGGTGTGACGTCAACAACACCACTGGAGCCTTTACCCGCATCTACAAAACCCAAAACCAGTGAAGTTGCATAATGTGTAAATCATAAATAAAAACAGAATACAATAATTTGCTGATACTTATATTCATTTGAATGAACTGTAAAGGCAAGATATTTAATGTTCTAACTGAGAAACTTATTTTTTTTGGCAAATAATCATTAACTTAGAATTTAATGGCAGCAACACATTGCAAAAAAGTTGGCAAAGGGGAATTTTTACCAGTGTGTTACATGGCCTTTCCTTTTAACAACACTCAGTAAACGTTTGGGAACTCAGCAGACACCTTTTTAAAGCTTTTCAGGTGGAATTATTTCCCTTTCTTGCTTGATGTACAGCTCAAGTTCTTCAACAGTCCGGGGTCGCTAGTACCCGCACTCTTTTACTACGAAGCCACGCTGTTGTAACATGTGGCTTGGCATTGTCTTGCTGAAATAAGCAGGGGCGTCCATGATAACGTTGCTTAGATGACAACATATGTTGCTCCAAAATCTGTATGTACCTTTCAGCATTAATGGTGCCTTCACAGATGTGTAAGTTACCCATGTCTTGGGCACTAATACACCCCCATACCATCACACATGTGTAAGTTACCCATGTCTTGGGCACTAATACACCCCCATACCATCACACATGTGTAAGTTACCCATGCCTTGGGCACTAATACACCCCCATACCATCACACATGTGTAAGTTACCCATGCCTTGGGCACTAATACACCCCCATACCATCACACATGTGTAAGTTACCCATGTCTTGGGCACTAATACACCCCCATACCATCACACATGTGTAAGTTACCCATGCCTTGGGCACTAATACACCCCCATACCATCACACATGTGTAAGTTACCCATGCCTTGGGCACTAATACACCCCCATACCATCACACATGTGTAAGTTACCCATGTCTTGGGCACTAATACACCCCCATACCATCACACATGTGTAAGTTACCCATGTCTTGGGCACTAATACACCCCCATACCATCACAGATGTGTAAGTTACCCATGTCTTGGGCACTAATGCACCCCCATACCATCACACATGTGTAAGTTACCCATGTCTTGGCCACTAATACACCCCCATACCATCACACATGTGTAAGTTACCCATGTCTTGGGCACTAATACACCCCCATACCATCACACATGTGTAAGTTACCCATGCCTTGGGCACTAATACACCCCCATACCATCACACATGTGTAAGTTACCCATGTCTTGGCCACTAATACACCCCCATACCATCACAGATGTGTAAGTTACCCATGTCTTGGGCACTAATACACCCCCATACCATCACACATGTGTAAGTTACCCATGTCTTGGCCACTAATACACCCCCATACCATCACAGATGTGTAAGTTACCCATGTCTTGGGCACTAATACACCCCCATACCATCACACATGTGTAAGTTACCCATGTCTTGGCCACTAATACACCCCCATACCATCACAGATGTGTAAGTTACCCATGTCTTGGGCACTAATACACCCCCATACGATCACACATGTGTAAGTTACCCATGCCTTGGGCACTAATACACCCCCATACCATCACAGATGTGTAAGTTACCCATGTCTTGGGCACTAATACACCCCCATACGATCACACATGTGTAAGTTACCCATGTCTTGGCCACTAATACACCCCCATACCATCACAGATGTGTAAGTTACCCATGTCTTGGGCACTAATACACCCCCATACCATCACACATGTATAAGTTACCCATGCCTTGGGCACTAATACACCCCCATACCATCACACATGTGTAAGTTACCCATGCCTTGGGCACTAATACACCCCCATACCATCACACATGTGTAAGTTACCCATGCCTTGGGCACTAATACACCCCCATACCATCACACATGTGTAAGTTACCCATGCCTTGGGCACTAATACACCCCCATACCATCACACATGTGTAAGTTACCCATGCCTTGGGCACTAATACACCCCCATACCATCACACATGTGTAAGTTACCCATGTCTTGGGCACTAATACACCCCCATACCATCACACATGTGTAAGTTACCCATGCCTTGTTCACTAATACACCCCCATACCATCACACATGTGTAAGTTACCCATGTCTTGGGCACTAATACACCCCCATACCATCACACATGTATAAGTTACCCATGCCTTGGGCACTAATACACCCCCATACCATCACACATGTGTAAGTTACCCATGCCTTGTTCACTAATACACCCCCATACCATCACAGATGTGTAAGTTACCCATGTCTTGGGCACTAATACACCCCCATACCATCACACATGTATAAGTTACCCATGCCTTGGGCACTAATACACCCCCATACCATCACACATGTGTAAGTTACCCATGCCTTGGGCACTAATACACCCCCATACCATCACACATGTGTAAGTTACCCATGCCTTGGGCACTAATACACCCCCATACCATCACACATGTGTAAGTTACCCATGCCTTGGGCACTAATACACCCCCATACCATCACACATGTGTAAGTTACCCATGTCTTGGGCACTAATACACCCCCATACCATCACACATGTGTAAGTTACCCATGCCTTGTTCACTAATACACCCCCATACCATCACACATGTGTAAGTTACCCATGTCTTGGGCACTAATACACCCCCATACCATCACACATGTGTAAGTTACCCATGCCTTGGGCACTAATACACCCCCATACCATCACACATGTGTAAGTTACCCATGCCTTGGGCACTAATACACCCCCATACCATCACACATGTGTAAGTTACCCATGCCTTGGGCACTAATACACCTCCATACCATCACACATGTGTAAGTTACCCATGTCTTGGGCACTAATACACCCCCATACCATCACACATGTGTAAGTTACCCATGTCTTGGGCACTAATACACCCCCATACCATCACACATGTGTAAGTTACCCATGCCTTGGGCACTAATACACCCCCATACCATCACACATGTGTAAGTTACCCATGCCTTGGGCACTAATACACCTCCATACCATCACAGATGCTGGCTTTTGAACTTTGTGCCTAGAAAAATCCAGATGGTTGAAAATAATTTGCAAATGATTGTATTCTGTTTTTATTTACGAATTACACAACATGCCAACTTCGCTGGTTTTGGGCTTTGTATAGCACGGGTGCTAAAAATGTACAATCCAAGGGCCATTTTTGTCCCCCAGTAACACTAACTTGCTTCGTCACCAATAATACAAAGCGGAGATGTTGATGTTTCGTTGAGATAGCATGTATTGAACCACGCAGCATCTTTGGTGCACAAAAGGTATCAATATGACCTGGTTAACTTCTTTATTTAGGAGAAAGTTTAGGCACCCCTGATCTATAGGACTTTTATGAGGGATTAAGGATCGTTAATTCTACGCACTGAAAAGTACAAGTGAGAGCAAACTTGATGATGACCAGATAACTAACTTTGAGTTTGTCATCATTTTATTATTTGTATATGTTGCAATGAAAAGTGGTTAAGTATTTGTTCAAGACGGGGGTCAGCAACCCACAGCTTAAGAGTCATATGCGGCTCTCTAGCGCCACCCTAGTGGCTCCCTGGACCTCTTTCAGATATGTGTGAAAATGGAAAAAGATTAAGAAAAAAAACATTTATTGTTTGAATATATTTTCTGTAGGAGAACAAACATGACACAAATCTTCCTAATTGTTAGAAATCCCACTGTTTGTGTTATACATGCTTCAGAGGACTTGGCCAGCGCTGTTTTGTCCTAATCATTTCAGCGATAATTGAACACATCGTAGTTGAGAACGATGTGTTTTATTTGTCGAATTTTGTCCACCAAATGTTTTATGCTGTGCGTGAATGCACAAAGGTGAGTGTGGAGATTCAACTGTAGACACGGCACCAGAGCCAATTGGGCAGTTTTTAATAAAGGTTTTAATCTACATAGGTTTTATCAAAGGTATTTCTCCCCCAGAACGTGACTTTTCAGTCACGTCCGTATCCTTTCTCTCCTCCTTCTCCCAGCCGCTTCCCGTCGAAGACAACAGATAATTAGATTAACATGTACCACCCGTGAAATGTAATCACCTGCCAGCTGTCAGCACTGCCACGTCCCCGTCTGATGGTGCTCTGTCCTCAGCACCATGGACAGAGGCGGTGACATTTGCTCCAGCAAGCAGCGCTGGACACATCTTCCTCCACAGTGAGCTTTATTGATTTTATTGATTTGCTGGAGTGCTTATCAGGCATATTTGGTCAATCCATGACTGCAAGCTAATCGATGCTATCACGCTATTTAGGCTAGCTGTATAAAATATTGTATTATTATGCCTCGTTTGTAGGTATATTTGAGCTCGTTTAGTATCCTTTACTTTGATCCTCTTGGTATATAATTTAGTTTTGCATGTCTCATGACACATTATCTGTATGTACTATTAGCTGCATTTCTCATAGGTGTGTGCCATGTTGTTCCAGACCACAGCAAACCTTACCCAGCTGGCAAAGATTGTTATAAATCCATTAAAAGAAGACAGCCTGCCGTTTCCTTAAACTTGGACTCACACATCTATACTTTTGATCATTGTGAGCCAGTCATTTCCAGAAGTTACTTCATCCTGTTAGAAGCCTCCATTTTACAAATGATTTCCGATGTTGCAAAAATGTGTAGAATAAGTAATAAAATACAACATTTTTGTCCACGAAGATTTGCTTCAGCCTTTGATAGTAGGCTAATATAGCTAATATGGACATCATGTGTTGCCTTCATCCATCTTTCCATCCATCCATTTTCTACCGCTTATTCCCTTTTAAGGTCGAGGGGGGCGCTAGTGCCTATCTCAGCTACAATCGGGTGGAAGGCGGGGTACACCCTGGACAAGTCGCCACCTCACCACAAGTGTTGCCTTCATTATAACAGTTCTATTAAGGCTTTTAATATTTTGTGGCTCTAGACAGATTATTTTTGTTATTTTAGGTCCAATATGGATCTTTCAACATTTTGGGTTGCTGACCCCTGGTTGAAGATAAGGTCCAGTTGGGCAGGTCAATAGTGCGTTACCATACCTTTTCTTTTTTTTTTGTTAACTCACCATTTTCTTTGAGGCTTCAAACGCAGCCTTGTATGATGTCATCTTTGGCAGAAATTGCCAGAAGAAGCCATGTCTCTTGGGGTCTTCATTGTCTTGGTGGGAAGTAGAGGTCTTCACTTGAATGGACTCAGTGTGGAGTGGCTTAGGATCTGTGCTGAAATCTTCCAGCATGCCAACCTTTGCAACCACAACAGAAACTAACATATAATGTATACTCACCTGAAACATTTCTTGTGTGATTAGCAAAGATATCATTAAGTGTTTATGTAACAACGCAGCGCTGAAACAATCTGATAGTCAATGACTACAATCATGTACATTAATAAGTGACCAACCAAATAGTTCGAAAACATACTAAAAAATAGTAATAGGTATTAAAAACGACCAATCATCTTGTCTAAAACTGTTTGACTCCCCTTCCAGACTTCAGTGTGCAAAATAAAATACATATTGGAGAATGATTTAATGTCAA